>NC_143388.1:18671623-18974822 GCF_980474605.1 Leiobunum rupestre
AATTCACCGACGGCTCAGACTCAGAAACAAGCGTAACTTTCAAGCCATTACTCAATTCAATGTTTCGATAGAGTCGTCGGTCGTTTTCTGATTTTATGGGATCAACTAATAAAGTACAATTTACAGACATTTAGAACCTAATTTCTGATTTGAAAAGTGTTACTGACAAGTAAATGTATTTTTTGAAGCGCGCATTCACGTATAAACATAGCAACCATTCTATTTAAAATAAACACGAATGTAGGTCAAAACATAGAAAACCGTTACGCTCTCACGCGAGGAGGCAGACATTGAGGAACAAGCTCCTTTACTGATCAATAGTTCAAGAATCCACGCGTAATGGTGCTCTCCATAGCAACAACCTTGATATTCAGATAATTGTTTACTTTTAACTTTTAAAAGGCACTGGCTAATATAGCTATATAGATATAATGACCATTTTAGCGATTAAACGTGTTTCTTCTCACATAGAGGTTGGACAAAACCGTTTCTAATAAATATAATAATATATAATAATATAATATATAATATGAACTTAATAATTCTACACCTTTTGAAGCTCCCGAATGGCAAGGGGAAACTAAAAGTCTAGTTTTAATAAAAACGTTTTACTGTACCACAAGTGGCTTACTTTATTTCTAACTTATCTAGACGCAATAGCCTGTAGACGACGAAAAAAAATTATTAGATTGACTCCAAAGAGCGAATAACTATTTCGGAGCGATATTTTGGTTTTTAGGAGTGAAATGTATTTTTCATATAAATTTTATCTTTGTTCAACGGTTAAATCGGATATAAATTTATAAATGGAAAGGTTAGTCGTTTACTCTTTACTATCTGCCTTTACTATAAGATAAATATGATATCTGGGTAATAAATAAAAGGTAGCCAAAGTTCTTACTTTGGATATCAAAGAATTTATTTTCCTTTGCAAAATAACATGTTAATTTTACTTTGCGAGCTTGACTGCAAAGTTCGTACTTGATTTTTAACCTTATCTTCAGCGAGACAAATCGGTAACGGAGATAAAATAGCAGACGCTCAATTAATATATACAAAGCCCTTATGGTTATGATATGAATTTCATTTGAATTTCAAGTCTTAAACATTTTCAAAATTAAATTAAAACTCAAAATTTTATAAAGATTATTGAATAAAAGATTCTTGAATTTAGTGAAATAAAATAAAAGCAAACAAGTATTGGACGAATATTCAAAACAAAAATGTTATTTAAAATTAAAGTTAACTACTTCCTTTTCTTAATAATGAAGACTTTGCTTTTCTTAATAATGAAGACTTTGCTTTTCTTAATAATGAAGTTGGTTTTCTTAATAATGAAGTTGGTTTTCTTAATAATGAAGTTGCATTTAAGTAACAATTTTAACCAGTAGAAAATTAAACAATCAAATTAATTCGTTCAAAAAGTGAGATGCTTTGAATTTTAGAAGTCCACCTAGAAAAATTGCGAAATATTAAAAAAAAATCTTATATCAAGAATTGTGAGTTGTTTAGCTTTTTAATCCCTATTTATGATGGACTAATCTACTAATTCGCTAATTTTATCATCCTTTGCATTACAGTCCATAGGTGGTTCCTTTTAACGTTACATTTCGTACTTACTATTCTCCACCACTTTCCCATATTCGGCTTTCCGTTGCTACGCAACTCATTTTGATGATTTTACACCCATACGCATTTTGCGAATCGGGGTAGACAGTAAAAATGTAACAATGGAACAATGGACCAATGTGTTAAGTGTAAGTATCGATGGGCATCTGAAGACATTACTTTCTCCAATGTCTATCATTATTTGAAAGCGTTTTCGATGTGTTTCCTACTCGTACGAGATTGTGAGAGATGTACTATTTTTTTTTAACTTTGGCGACTCCTATAATTCTTTTGCCGAAACACTAAAATATTAGTTAAAAGCTTTTTTACATTTCAATACGCTTAATTTTAACTAATTGTTCTTCTTTGAAAAGATTGGAAGTTAGCAACTTGCACAAAATAACTTGATAATAAAAATAGCAACGAAGAAATTTTTTGTGCACTTTTAAACATCGTTGTTATTTTTATAATTTCATAAGCTTTAGTTATTATTCTATTAAACAAACTTTAATATTATCGCACGTTTAAATATTTCAGTATAGTAAATCTCCTCATTACCGGTTCAATATTAACCTTAAATTATCAAAATAAACTTTTGGTTAAAAATATAAGGCTACATTAGTTGTTAAGTCGCAAGAAGACTTGGCCCTCCACCATCTATTTTGAACTAAATTTCCAATAAAAACATTTGAATTTGAATTTAAGTTATTCAAACAAGTGGCGTAGACAGGCCATTTGCCACCCGAGGCGGTCCCAGAGTTTGCCTGCCTTTTCAATATACCTTCCAGGGATAACTCATGTGAAAAATACCACCGCTGAAAAACCGCCACGCCCTCCACCCCTTGTTACGCCACTGATTCATACTTACATGAACTTGATTTAAGTTTTAAAAATATCCGATTTAAGTAAAATAATATCAAATTTTTAAAAGTGGTATCCATATTATAAAAATTTAAATTGATTATAAATAATAATAGATGACGCTAGCTCGTGGCATTGGACGATATTGCCAGTTACTTTCATGCGTAAGAGGCGCACTATTTGATATTATGCCACCTGAGCATACCAACAACCAAAAATTAATCATTTCTTTAGGCTGAGAAACTCAAAACGATTAACTTAAAAGTTTTTAAAAATAGGCTGTGAACTTTACTATCCGTAGACTTCTTAATTCAGCTATATTTAAAATAGGTACAAATTATATTTGCGATCCGCACACCCAGAGCTGGTTGATGTGTAGACACGTCACGGGTGGACTAGCTCGATATTTCCAGGAGGGGCATTTTAATTTAGCACCATACAGTCGAAATAATTAACAAAGTTACATAAACAAAAAACACCGCTTCGATTCACCCCTTGTGCCTCGTAAATATGCGTAAAAAATCAAAAGACTCCTTTTCTAAAGGGCTCTAACCGTCCTCGATTATGATAGGATCTTAAACCTAATTAAGCCGGCTTATAAACAGGGTATTCCGACAATGGTGGTAAAACCAACAGGTTCCACGGGTCATTTGGAGTCGAAAATGTGCTATGACATTTTCTAATTTGGACCACCGTTTTCGAGTGAAGATTCGATTGATGTACGGATGCCCCTTAATTTTAGGATACTTCTTTAATTAACGTTAATAAGCCGTTTCATTCATAGCTTTCAGCCAAAATAAAAATCGTTCGGGGTTCAAGAATGAAAAGAAAAGTATCTTTTTAATGGCGCTTGCACGCGCGTTTTTTTACCATGGCATTAGATTTGATATTTTGTAAGGATTAAACCAACAATGAGTTGATGAAACGTTTAATTTAGTTTTCTCCCAAGCACTAACAACGAGCTAAACGAACATCTCAAATAGTTTTGGTATAGTAAAATTATTTTTCTGATATTGTAAACGAATATAAGTGAATGATAAGGAATTTGTTTATTGGTTTATCTGAGCTTTGTTCAATAAGGCTCATTTAATTAAACAAATTATGATACCAAAACCGAGTGTCATTTACAAGGATTTTAGTGGGGAAAACAAAACGTTTTATTTTTAATTTTAAGGCCAGGTCAGATTGCTGTGGGACTTCTAAATTTTAATTTAAAACCGTTCTGAAAATGGATATTCAACAACACCAAATTTCTGGAATTCGCGGTGAGTAAAGATTAGGTTTAGACTGAACTAAGTGGTGAATTGTTATTTGGTTTTTAAATGAATATTTCGTTTTAGTACATCTAAAGACATTTCGATCTATGTTCGAATTATCTAAAACTAGAGGGTCTGTATCTTCACACTCTAATGTAAGTGTATTCAATGGCCCCCTTCGTGCTCTAGGCAAAATTAAGATCGGTGGAGTATCGCGTTGCTTGCTCCCATTACTTCGCGGTTTTCCCTAATCACGGTAAACGCATCAAAGATTCTGGCGCACAGGGTCTCTTCGTCAGGAACTTCCGCCACGTAAGCCAAATCCTTGACGCGACATCAAAGGTAATAGTTCAAAGGAGTTTGGTCAGGGGATCTTGATGATCAGGGCGTAGTTCCCGCTCAACTAATCCATCTTTCGCCGAAGTTGTCGTCTAGATACGCGCGAACTTGGAGTCCAAAATGGGGTTGAGCACCATCGTGTTGCAACCAAAGCCTCGGGCGATCATACAGCGGCATGTCTTCCAAGACGCCTTCAACCTCGTTGCGCAAAGGTCTAGGTAACGGTCCACATTCAGACAAGGTGGAAGAAAGAATGGGCCAATCAGAGTGTCGTCTTTAATTCCTGCCTAGACGTTAACCATAGGCAAACTACTACAGGACTCGCAATGCTGTACAAAGCTCTCATAGAGTATTTCTCTCTGAACGGTCGCGCTATTCCACTGGAGTGCCGTCATGCGTAATTCCCGGGAGTTAAAAATCTAGAACACAAATGGCGAGTATCTCCCTGGCCTGATTGAAGAGTTTAGATATAATTTTTTTAGCTATGGCACCTAAAAAATGTTATTACGGTGATTGTCGAAATGATACTAGGTTATTAAAAGGTGAAAATTTGAAATTGTATCGTTATCCAAATCCCAAATAGCAACCCATAAAGTTTGAGCAATGGTTAAAGTCCAGTAATTGTGACTTGGCTTCAACTGAAAAATTTAATTATTCAAAATCGGCTCGGTATGTTTCTCTAAATCGCGTTATAAAAGAAATACTAATTTGAAACCATACGAGCTTCCGGATGATAGTCGTTTAATGGTAAGATGAGCAATCTATATATTCTTCTTCTCTTATATTTATTTAGTTTCTTGTTTTCATTAGTGGCTTGAGAATGATTTTCTGGGGTACTTTAAAGAATGGGAGGATGAAGTAGCGGCTCTAGAGGGATATACTAATGCACAGCGCAAGAGTATGCTTTTAAGCACTGAAACATCGGAGGGACTCAAAATAACAAGTAAGCTCATAACTGTTTATAAGCTTGCTCTGTAATTTTTTTCTGGAATTATTTGATATTTTTTGTACAGCTTGGTCAATGATAAAAGTTATCAAATACATGCTTTCGAAAGGAGCTAAATATATTCTGACCAGAAAACTAAATCAAGATCCTATAGAACAGGAGTTTGGGAAGCACAGAAGCTTTTGCGGTTCTAATACTAACCCCACTGTCAACCAATATGGTCAAAATGTTGGGAAATTGAGATTGTTAAAGGGAATTGTTCCAAACGCCATAGGAGGAAACACGTCTACAGAGGTAGTTAAAATCTTTTTTATTAAATCATTGCTTCATATTAAAGAAACAAAAACAGTTAAAATTCATAATATAGTAGTTTGCCCATGCGTTAACCCTCCATTCCTCTTGGAACTTTGGATATCGTATTGCCATACGATATGCAAAGTTCCAAGAGGGAAAGAGGGTTAACGTCTAGGCCGGAATTAATATTTTCGCGAGCCCAATAATGGAAAATTGTTTGGATTTAGAACACCTGCTCGTTAATTGCACCTAATCGGACCATAGAATGCGTTGATGGAACGAATCTTCCACCTCGTGTTGCACCGTTCGTAAATGTTGAGCCCTTTAAAGATGATAAGGTTGCTGCAGTCGTTGAGAAGAGTATTCCAAACGTCCTTTTGAGAGATGACCAGCATTCTCCCCACGATATTTGGAGCTATCTGATATTAATGAACTTATGGCACGCCAAACAGGACAAAATTAAGTTCATGTCTTATGAGAAACTTTTTTGTCTTGTGAGAAACTTTTTTTGTCTTGTGAGAAACATTTTTGTTTTGTGAGAAACTTTTTTTGTCTTGTGAGAAACTTTTTTGTCTTGGGAGAAACTTTTTTGTCTTGGGGGAAATATTTTTGGTCTTGGAGAAACTTTTTTTGGTCTTGGGAGAAACTTTTTTTGGTCTTGGGAGAAACTTTTTTTGGTCTTGGGAGAAACTTTTTTTGGTCTTGGGAGAAACTTTTTCGTCTTGGGAGAAACTTTTTTCGTCTAAGGAGACTTGAATTTGCTGGGATAAAATCATTTCGGGCCGCACGGAGAAAGAGAGGGAAGCCGCGAGGTGAGAAAGTTGGTAGCCGCACGAGGCGAGAAAGCGTAGCGCACGCGTTGAAACATTTCTCTCCTCTTGGAGAACTTTTTGGCGTCGCGTCTTGTAAAACTTTTTCGCCTCTTGTATTACTTTTCTAAAGCCTATCCCCTCCCCTCTCTCGAAAATAAGGCGGTAAATTTGAATTTTAGGATTTCTCGTATCGTACTAAATATTATTCACTTTATATTATTAGTAATTAAACTATTTAAATCCATAACAAATAATTAATGTTACTAAGTTCGGGTTAAATAAGGAATTAACTTAAACGATTAAATATAGTTCTTATAATCAAATCGCGATTAATTGTAACTGTTTCAATAAATAATTACAAAAAGTACACAAGACCACACCGAAGGTTAGTTAACTTCGATGATTAAGTTTGCACTCTTAGTCGCTTAAAAACGATTAAATCATGATTAAAATAATTAAATTAACTTAATCGTGATAAAATCAAGTTAATTATTAATTGGTTTAAATTTCGATTAATCCGATTAAATCTCGATTAAATCTGATTAACTCACGATTAATTCTATTGCTATACTCCGGCCATACTGAACAGAGAGCTAAGGGCCTGTTGCAAAAGCTTAAGCGAAAGTGCTAGCCCATAGAAGTTAACATATTTAGCAGACTTTTGCAAACAGGTCCTAAGCCTCAGAATCTTTTCACCGACGTCATTCCGCAGCAAGGTGGGTGGAATGGTTTTCAAAATAAATTTTGATTTTGAGATGGAGGAAAACTCGCGACGGAACGACCTTAATTATAAACTATACTAAATAATATCAAAACGCTTCTAGATAGCGAAAAAACATGAACACATCAAATTATATCTTAAAACCTAAATTAATTAGAAGTAAAATTAGTTGTTGGAATTTAAAATTAGTAGCATAATACACATTTAACCCAAACTTTAATATTTTGATAAAATAGTGGGATATATAAAATAAGTGATTTCTCAAAATACATATCTTAATCTACATTAATAAGTGTAATCAGAAGCCTATTATAAGATAAACCTCTAAATCCCTATAACGCCAACGTAAAACTTTTGAAACGTCTGGTTTTCGACACTGAGCAAAGAAGGTTAACGCGGCCTAGGATTAGCAAATCTCGTGAGCGCTACATAAAGTCTTTGTAGCGAAAAAGTAGTTTGCTCTCCAAACGCGTCGGTCGGTTAACCTGAAAAGTATCCTTGGTTTAAAACTTTGAACGCAAAAGACGGGTACGGCTTAACGTTTTTCAAAGCGTATTGATAAAAATATAGGGAGATATCGCCTTCAGAATTACGACTATTGCTAATTAGTATGAATATTAATGATAGCAAATAATAGTTCTAACATTTATTACCTTTATAATGGAAAAAATACCAAGTTCAATCAAAACGAGGCGAGTCTCAAAATTTAAAATCCCCAGCAAAATCCTATTGATTTCAGATTTCCAGTGATTTCAATATTTATTTGATTAAAGTTTCTAATGCTACTAAATTAACGTGATTTCTAGTGATTTCACTGTTGATTTGCACAACTGAAGTCCCTCGGTATTAATATATATTTTCTGGCCACATATCGGGTTAACAAATCTTTATCCCTCCGAATAGCTCTAGTTCGAAAACGAGTCGTTTTACGATTTTGCGCGAGTTAGAGGCTTCTCTTATTATAGGCTTCTGGTGTAATTGACCTGGGGGCGGCTATAATCATTGAGGTATATGCATTTCAATATCGAACACATTTATACAAAACGTTCATATTTCGATTCTCAGAAAACGTATGATTAAACCATCAAGAAATTAATATTTTAATCTACATTAATAAGCGTAATTAACAAGATAACAATTGGCCTGAATGTTTTGTTTAAGACTACTTTCATAATTTTCCCTTAATTATTTCGCTCGTAATCTACTTTTAAAATCGACGAAAATTTTAAGGCCTCGGTATTGCGCAATGATTTTTAAATTCCAAACATTAAAACCGAGGCCTAGCACAAATATAGGTCCCAAAGGCTAGGAATTCATTTCCTCGCCTTAAAATTTTCGTCGATTTTAAAAGTAGATTACGAGCGAAATAATTAAGGGGAAATTATGAAAGTAGTCTTAAATAAAACCTGGAAACTTATTAAAAATCATATGAAAAATTCAAAGTTGAGTACAAACACTAAAATTATTAAAAAGTCTCCGAATTGCAACACAGTTAGGAAAACAAATACCCGTAGGAAAAGCATTAGGGAGAAAAAACAATTTTCACTAAAATTCGTCCGCTGAGACTCAGTTCGTGTCTCCGCCGTTCGGCAGAGCCACTTGATTTTTGAACCCCTCCACTGCTATGAAGATGTCCGCTCCTATTGACTGAACGCAGTATCAGTCACGTGCTTCCTCTATGTTTGGGATATTAAGTTACTAAGCCTAGGTCTACCTTATCTAAGTCTTCTAACGCTTTGCTTTTTTAAAAAATATCTTCATTGTTCTCAATTTCAACGAGTTCATTTTGGACTCCAGTCGTATGCAACTCTTTTATGTAAAAATTACATTGACTTGCCGGGTTTTTAGCATTTTTAGGCATTAATGCCACTTGAGCTGGGGTTTTTTTTTTCGAGCCATCTAGAACTGAAACTAAGCGGACCATCGAAAGAGCTTATAGGAAATCCCGCCAGGGTGTTTAGCATCGCGAAACACTACTTTTAAAAATTTCCGACCAAAATTTCCAAATGCTTTAGAGGCGATCTGATTGGGTGGCACTCAAAGGGTGGGAAGCATTGGGGGTTTGCACCTTAGAGTTCATGGAAACCAAAGTCCCTCGGTATTAATATATATTTTCTGGCCACATATCGGGTTAACAAATCTGTATCCCTCCGAATAGCTCTAGTTCGAAAACGAGTCGTTTTACGATTTTGCGCGAGTTAGAGGCTTCTCTTATTATAGGCTTCTGGTGTAATTGACCTGGGGGCGGCTATAATCATTGAGGTATATGCATTTCAATATCGAACACATTTATACAAAACGTTCATATTTCGATTCTCAGAAAACGTATGATTAAACCATCAAGAAATTAATATTTTAGTCTACATTAATAAGCGTAATTAACAAGATAACAATTGGCCTGAAGGTGCCTATATTTAATGAGATATATGCATTTCAAATATCGAAAAATGTGTTGGTTATTTCTGTTAGAGGTCGCTTTATATTAGGATATTTATTTTACATTTTCTGGCAGTCCTGCCTTTTATCTTATGCTAATAAACGCATATTCTATTGTCCCTTCGGGATATCAACGGACTCATGAAGAAATTTTCGACTAATTGTAACTAAACTAAAGTGAAGTAATGGTTTCGAGTAAAGCCGTATCCGTAGCAACGTTTATAGGGTAAAGCTATAATACAGATTGAAAATCAAACTTAAATTGGGTGATGACTACCGAATATACAAATTAAATGTCAATGCGTGTCCAATGTTTGTTAGATGCAAAGTCTTGTTGGGTTGTTGGAGCAGATTTAAGAGTTGCGCAAAAGGCTGTAGACCATAAAGCGATGGCTATATTTTACAGAATAGTAAATGATGAAAGTCTAGACGATATAGTAGACTGTACTACAGCGAAAGAAATTTGGGAAACCTTAGAGCGACACATGGCATGGCCTTTTGCTTATGAAAGATTTTGTGACCATAGAGAAGAAACCTGATGAAACCTTAGAATACTTAGTGCCGTATTTCCGCCTAGGTCAACCTAGGCCGTGGCCTAGGGGCCCATCCTTGGAAGGGGCCCCTTCAGTGACCGTTATTAATGTATTGGAAAGTAATAAATCTATAATATAAATCGTAATTAATATTGGAGAAATTCCTAGGTAGAAGATTTTGTTTCGAAATTACCAAAATTTCTGCCTGGCAGTTTACTGGCGCAGCCTTAAATCGCAATGTTGCATATTTAGTCCACGATTGTTAAGAGCTTTTATTAAGTAATATAGCCGTAGGCCGGGAGTAGTGGCTCACTCCTGTAATCCCAGGCGTCCGGGAGGCAGATTTTTTGGATGGCCGTGTGAGGGCTACCACCAATCCCCCAACGGGTGGTCGGAATACTTCCGCCACGGGTGTCCCCAGCCCTGTCCCCACGTATCCCCCCGTTGGCGTGGCCGTTACACATATATCTCGCCCTGATTAATCACACGTTAAAATCGAGTAAAAAAAATATAACCGTAGAGCTCAAACTTCTACACCGAATCAGGGAAATTCAGGCACAGCCTAGTTCCAGGGATAATAATTAATGCAGCGCGTGAAAAGGGGGCCCAGACTATTTATTTGACTTTGAGAAATACTGTCTACGTACCTGATTTGAAGGGTAATTTAATATCAACTAGCCAAGTTACTGACAAGGGGTATCATGTAATCATGAAACCGAATTTAGCACAAATAGAAATGGATGGAAAATTCATTGCTGAAGGTTGAAAAGAAGGTCGTCTCTATAGTATACATGAAGCCGATACCAGACCAAACCCTACTACGACGTCCGTTAATGTAGCAGAGTCAAAGCGATTATGACATTGGAGATTGGGTCATTTACATGTTTCGGCAGTTGAGGATTTGGAACGAAACGGTACGTTAACTATGACCGTTGGTGAAGAAAAGGACACCAGTTGTTGCGAAGTTTGTATGGAAGCAAAATTAAAATCTAAATCTTTCCCAAAAAAAGTTTAACTCTTCATTTGGTACATTCTGATGTTGTTGGACCTATTTAACCCAAATCGAAAGGAGGAGGTTCTTACTTCGTAACATTCATGGATGACTATTTACGATACACAGAAGTGCATATAATGCAAAGAAAAAGCCAAGTAGAGGAAAGATTCAACGCGTATCGAAGAAAAGTTGAAACATTTCTCGAAACCAAGATCGCTGCATTAAGAAGTGACAATGGAGGGGAATACATGTCTTACTCATTCAAAAACATGCTAACCGAACGAGGAATTGACAGACAGTTCACCGTACCAGGCACACCTCAACAAAATGGCGTTGCTGAACGATCCAATCAAACGATTATGGATGCGGCGCGATGTACTATTGCAATCCGGTATGCCAACATATTTTTGGGCTGACGCAGTAGCCCCTGCCGTTTACATTCGGAATAGATGTCCTACGAAAGCAAACAATGGCCAAGCGCCGCTTGAGCGTTGGAAGAAGAGACCAGTGGTAACCTCGCACTTGAAAGTATTTGGATGCAGAGCCTGGGCAATGAATGAGAAAAGAGACACAAAACTTTCCCCTAAAAGAGTAGCGTGCATATTCATTGGATATGACGGCTGTGCCAAAGCGTACCGTCTAAGGAACGAAACTAATGGCGAAGTGTTCATAAGCCGTGACCTCAGGTTCGATGAAGACAACTTCCCAATGAAAGTAAAACTTGATGAAGCGATCGAAAAACGTAAATTCCTGGAATAATCCTTATGGCGCAGTTTTAATGTACCAGTGTTAGTGTTAGACGATATGGATGCGGATAATGACGAAATAGAACCAGTCAATGAACGCGACGCAGAACCTGATCCAAGCCAGCGCCGTAGCTAGGGTATAGGGGAACCAAAATTGGTCCATATTATTATATTAGGGGGCGCCAAAATTTCAGCTCGCACCTGGCGCCATTTTCTCTAGCTACGACCCTGATCCAAGCAACGAATATAGTACTGGCGATTCTGAGAACAAGGAGGGGAACGCTATTAATGTAGATGACGCTGTTGCCGAAAACATACCTCAACTAACTAGGAGTGGCAGATATATATTAACCCCAATTTGGACAAAAGATTACGTGATGAACAGAAGGTGTAATAGAGCTCATGTTACAGAAAAACCAGTAGACCCTCGATCAAGCAAAGAAGCATTAAATGGAGGAGATAGTATACATTGGCGAAAAGCTATGCTTCAAGAAGCAGAAACCTCATGAGAAATGACCAGAAAACAGAAAAACAGTTAAAGCTAAATGGATATTCAAAACAAAAGTATGACGAAGAAGGAAAATTAGCGAGACACCGAGCCAGATTTGTTGCTTTGGGTTACACCCAAATCCCTGGAATGGACTATGACCAAACGTATTCACCAGTCGTTCAAACGAAAACCACCAGGCTATTATTCGGAAAAATTGTTGAAATGGGATGGCATATCGAACATTTGGACATCACTGCAGCGTACCTAAAAGTGGAATTAGACGAAGAAGTCTATTTAGAGATACCAGAAGATTTTGACGGTCTAAATGAAGACTTAAGGAAACAATTTCCAAATGCACCTACCAATGAAGAGCTAAAAACCAAAGACTACGTTTGGCGACTACGTAAAAGTATTTACGGTCTTCACCAATCCGGACGTCTATGGAATAGACACTTGGACGCATTCCTATGTTCCCAAGGTCTTAAAATATCAAGAGCCGACCCTTGTGTATATTATCCTTTCGACGGATCTCTCATCGTCACTTCTTACGTGGACGATTTGGTGCTTTATGGAACACTCAAGGCAATCAATGCCTTACAGAACGCACTAAAAGGACATTTCGATGTAAAAGAATTAGGAACCGCTTAGCACGTTCTCTCCACGAAAATTCGTAAAACTGAGAATAACGATGTTATTTTCATTGACCAAGCACTCTTTGCGACTGACCTGTAAAGGGAGATGGGTATGCACTATTCGAAAGCAGTAGCCACACCGCTATGCTTAGGTGTGAAATACAAGCAATGTGATGATGGTCAAGATCTCGATATGGATAAAGCCACGATATACCGAAGCCTTTTGTATTTGGCCGACCACACACGACCCGATCTCTCATTCTCAGCGACATACATGAGTCAATTTAACCACAGGCCGTCTGCTGACCATTGGACAGGCATGAAGCATATGTTACGTTACATAAATGATACCAAGAATCTATCACAGAAATTTGAGAAAGGTGGAAAACCGCTTGAAGTATAAACTGACGCTGATTGGGGTTCAGATATTCAAGATCAAAAATCATTCAGTGGATATGTAATTAAGCTAGGAGGCGCTGCCGTGAATTGGAGTTGGACATGCCGAAAACAACGTTGTACCGCGTTAAGTACCGTTGAGGCTGAACTTGTAGCTCTCACATTGTCAGTGAAGTGGCGAAAGAATGCACATGGATTAAAAGTCTACTGAAAGAAATTTGGCAAACAGCATTTGTACTTCAACCAATAGTCGTAGAAATTGATAACGAAGGAGCCATTCACCTTGCCCAAAACCTAATGACGTCAGATAGATCTAAACACATAGATCTCCGGATGTTTCATGCTCGAGATCTTATTGAGCAAGATGATATTTCTCTGAAATACGTGAGGACCGAGGATAATCTTGCCGATCAACTGACCAAAATAATTCCTAGTCCGAAGGTGCAGCAACATATTAAAGAATTAGGGATCTCTGATCCAGGAGGGTAGTTAAAGATCGCTGTAACCTAGGATATTTATTTTATATTTTCTAGCAGTCCTGCCTTTGCATCTCATGCTAATAAACGCATATTCTATTGTTCCTAACTTGATTAGACTTTTACTTCTTATTTCCAGCTATAACAATTTCCCTTGCAACAAAATGGGGGGTTACACAGATATTAGAAAAGGTTAATTTGAAAGCTCAATTTTTAAAAGGGTTCAGTATTGAACCAATTAAGGTTCATTATACATACAACAGTGTCGTCTTTCCCATTGGGCAAAACGGGCACAACCCTAGGGCCCCAAGATTCTGGAGGGCCCCATTTTTCAATTTTTGAAATGCAAAATAAATTTTAATCTAAAAAAAATGTTTTTAACATTGCTCAAAAGTCCTAAACTTCATATTTAGTCGCGTCTATAACCAGGGTAAATCTAAAACGAATAAAGACTTGATTATTAGTATTTTTTAAATTCAGAATAAGCTTCTTCTCTAGTACCCTTTAGTAGGACAAGTGAAACTATTTGAACCGATAGTTGTAGACTATAACGACGATAGACTTCGCACTGTATGTTAGAAACTTGGGTGGGGTTATTAGGGGTCTCGCCCATAGCTTTGCCCAGGGGCCTCCAATTATGTAAAGACGGCCCTGACGTCCAATAAACCATCGGACGGTCATTGTTAAAAAAGGGGTAATTAAAGTTCAAAAATTAACTATTGGAGGTTCCTACTCCAACCAAGGTTCAAAGGGAGTTCAAAAATTTATCATACCCCAGAAGCGCAAAGAAATCGGCCCGACGGTGTCGTTTTTCCGTCGGCCCTACTTGCCCAAAGGCCGTCCACTATCTACTCGAAATATGACCGTCGGCCGACTGCACGTTGAATAGTCCAGATTTAGTCGTCCGCTGTGTACTACCCTAATAGCAAAAAAGTGCTAGCTCTGTGTTGTCGAAAAGGCACCGGAAATAACTGCCGGCCAACTGTGAATTAAAGTGGGAGGCATGACCTACCTGGCTAACACCACGTTTTAGTGATAGCTAACATAAGGCGGCCCAGCAATCATCCGATCTTGAGCCACCATTAATAGGACCAATTTGCCTACACAATTTCACATGCCACGCTTTATAAGCACGCGTGGTCACAAAATCTTTCATAAGCAAAAGGCCATGCCATGTGTCGTACTTGGTATGAATGCGCTCTAAGGTTTCCCAAATTTCTTTCGCTGTAGTACAGTCTACTATATCGTCTAGACTTTCATCATTTACTATTCTGTAAAATATAGCCCTCGCTTTATGGTCTACAGCCTTTTGCGCAACTCTTAAATCTGCTCCAACAACCCAACAAGACTTTGCATCTAACAAACATTGGACACGCATTGACCAGTGCCTACTGCCTATAATTATTGACATTTAATTTGTATATTCGGTAGTCGTCACCCAATTTAAGTTTGATTTTCAATCTGTATTATAGCTTTACCCTATAAACGTTGCCACGGATACGGCTTTACTCGAAACCATTACTTCACTTTAGTTTAGTTACAATTAGTCGAAAATTTCTTCATGAGTCCGTTGATATCCCGAAGGAACAATAGAATATGCGTTTATTAGCATAAGATAAAAGGCAGGACTGCCAGAAAATGTAAAATAAATATCCTCATATAAAGCGACCTCTAACAGAAATAACCAACACATTTTTCGATATTTGAAATGCATATATCTCATTAAATATAGGCACCTTCAGGCCAATTGTTATCTTGTTAATTACGCTTATTAATGTAGATTAAAATGTTAATTTCTTGATGGTTTAATCATACGTTTTCTGGGAATCGAAATATGAACGTTTTGTATAAATGTGTTCGATATTGAAATGCATATACCTCAGTGATTATAGCCGCCCCCAGGTCAATTACACCAGAAGCCTATAATAAGGGAAGCCTCTAACTCGCGCAAAATCGTGAAACGACTCGTTTTCGAACTAGAGCTATTCGGAGGGATAAAGATTTGTTAAACCGATATGTGGCCAGAAAATATATATTAATACCGAGGGACTTTGGTTTCCATGAACTCTAAGGTGCAAACCCCCAATGCTTCCCACCCTTTGAGTGCCACCCAATCAGATCGCCTCTAAAGCATTTGGAAATTTTGGTCCGAAATTTTTAAAAGTAGTGTTTCGCGATGCTAAACACCCTGGCGGGATTTCCTATAAGCTCTTTCGATGGTCCGCTTAGTTTCAGTTCTAGATGGCTCGAAAAAAAAAACCCCAGCTCAAGTGGCATTAATGCCTAAAAATGCTAAAAACCAGGCAAGTCAATGTAATTTTTACATAAAAGAGTTGCATACGACTGGAGTCCAAAATGAACTCGTTGAAATTGAGAACAATGAAGATATTTTTTAAAAAAGCAAAGCGTTAGAAGACTTAGATAAGGTAGACCTAGGCTTAGTAACTGAATATCCCAAACATAGAGGAAGCACGTGACTGATACTGCGTTCAGTCAATAGGAGCGGACATCTCCATAGCAGTGGAGGGGTTCAAAAATCAAGTGGCTCTGCCGAACGGCGGAGACACGAACTGAGTCTCAGCGGACGAATTTTAGTGAAAATTGTTTTTTCTCCCTAATGCTTTTCCTACGGGTATTTGTTTTCCTAACTGTGTTGCAATTCGGAGACTTTTTAATAATTTTAGTGTTTGTACTCAACTTTGAATTTTTCATATGATTTTTAATAAGTTTCCAGGTTTTATTTAAGACTACTTTCATAATTTTCCCTTAATTATTTCGCTCGTAATCTACTTTTAAAATCGACGAAAATTTTAAGGCGAGGAAATGAATTCCTAGCCTTTGGGACCTATATTTGTGCTAGGCCTCGGTTTTAATGTTTGGAATTTAAAAATCATTGCGCAATACCGAGGCCTTAAAATTTTCGTCGATTTTAAAAGTAGATTACGAGCGAAATAATTAAGGGAAAATTATGAAAGTAGTCTTAAACAAAACATTCAGGCCAATTGTTATCTTGTTAATTACGCTTATTAATGTAGATTAAAATGTTAATTTCTTGATGGTTTAATCATACGTTTTCTGAGAATCGAAATATGAACGTTTTGTATAAATGTGTTCGATATTGAAATGCATATACCTCAATGATTATAGCCGCCCCCAGGTCAATTACACCAGAAGCCTATAATAAGAGAAGCCTCTAACTCGCGCAAAATCGTAAAACGACTCGTTTTCGAACTAGAGCTATTCGGAGGGATAAAGATTTGTTAACCCGATATGTGGCCAGAAAATATATATTAATACCGAGGGACTTCAGTTGTGCAAATCAACAGTGAAATCACTAGAAATCACGTAAATTTAGTAGCATTAGAAACTTTAATCAAATAAATATTGAAATCACTGGAAATCTGAAATCAATAGGATTTTGCTGGGGATTTTAAATTTTGAGACTCGCCTCGTTTTGATTGAACTTGGTATTTTTTCCATTATAAAGGTAATAAATGTTAGAACTATTATTTGCTATCATTAATATTCATACTAATTAGCAATAGTCGTAATTCTGAAGGCGATATCTCCCTATATTTTTATCAATACGCTTTGAAAAACGTTAAGCCGTACCCGTCTTTTGCGTTCAAAGTTTTAAACCAAGGATACTTTTCAGGTTAAGCGACCGACGCGTTTGGAGAGCAAACTACTTTTTCGCTACAAAGACTTTATGTAGCGCTCACGAGATTTGCTAATCCTAGGCCGCGTTAACCTTCTTTGCTCAGTGTCGAAAACCAGACGTTTCAAAAGTTTTACGTTGGCGTTATAGGGAGTTAGAGGTTTATCTTATAATAGGCTTCTGATTACACTTATTAATGTAGATTAAGATATGTATTTTGAGAAATCACTTATTTTATATATCCCACTATTTTATCAAAATATTAAAGTTTGGTTTAAATGTGTATTATGCTACTAATTTTAAATTCCAACAACTAATTTTACTTCTAATTAATTTAGGTTTTAAGATATAATTTGATGTGTTCATATTTTTTCGCTATCTAGAAGCGTTTTGATATTATTTAGTATAGTTTATAATTAAGGTCGCTCCGTCGCGAGTTTTCCTCCATCTCAAAATCAAAATTTATTTTGAAAACCATTCCACCCACCTTGCTGCGGAATGACGTCGGTGAAAAGATTCTGAGGCTTAGGACCTGTTTGCAAAAGTCTGCTAAATATGTTAACTTCTATGGGCTAGCACTTTCTCTAAGGCTTTTGCAACAGGCCCTTAGCTCTCTATTCAGTATGGCCGAAGTATAGCAATAGAATTAATCGTGAGTTAATCAGATTTAATCGAGATTTAATCGGATTAATCGAAATTTAAACAAATTAATAATTAACTTGATTTTATCACGATTAAGTTAATTTAATCAGTTTAATCATGATTTAATCGTTTTTAAGCGACTAACGAGGAGACTACCCGAGGTGATAATCACCGATTTTGTTGAAACTAGGTGGGTATGTAGACCTTATGGTAACATGAAATTTCACAAAAGGAAAAGTTGCAATGAGCATTAGTTTTGCCATAGCAACCTAAAATGTTTTTGACAACACAGTATGTATATTTTCCCATTGAAAATAACATGGGAATCTGAGCATATCCATTGAGTTGGGAATAAAAAGAGGTACAACTAAATCTGGCTAGCGCGGGACCAATTTCGTTCAATAAGGAGACTTTATCAACTTTATCGTTCTACTGTTTCGGCATCTGTCTCTAGTGGTGGCAACTATATTGCAATTGAATTTTTTCACGAATCTGATGCGAAATTGAAATGTATGATTACTCGTAACAAACAAACCTTTGAAGTTGTTTAAAAATAATTTTATTCTGTCAACACGATCCTTTTTAACTCAAGTTACGGTGAGTTAGCTAATAATTCATTATTTTTAGCCATATAACTTTACAAAATATAGATGGCGCTACCGCCTAATTATAAAGATGAATTTCGTACAGTCTTATCAGAACAGGTCCCGCGTAACCATGGCAACCGAAATCGTAATTGTAATTCTAGCAGTATTCTTCCCAATTCAATGGGCATATCAATAAGACGGGTCTTAATGCATAATTAAATTACAACGCTTTAATCGGGCGCGAATTTATTTATTAGCATTATGGTAACTGGTAGCTTTTTACTTCAAGTAACGCTTATTTTCCGCTTCCCCGCGTAATTACATTTCTTTGCTTGTACAAACATTGGTACTTCCTACGAAGTTGTCTAAAGCGACATTTCGCGTGCTAGTAGAAACTACGAATTAATCGTCTCAAGAATTTCGAGAGATGGCGCTTCTGATTCTACAACTTACGTGTTGTAGAGCGTTGGAATGTTCTAGTAGAGATAAAAACATAATCAAATTTAATAAGATTGATAAATATGGCATAAACATATACTTTGAACATCCTTCCTTGATCTTAAATTGGTTTCTGACAAATCGGTCACAATCAATCATTTGTCATACTTTTATACAAGAAGTAGTAAAATTATTATTTTCTAAACTAAACTTCAAGCACATTTTTTTTAACGTTACGTTCATATTTGTATATCACTATACGCTGTACTCTATAGAAAAGCACTTTGAGGAAAGTTTTAAGCAATTTGTTTTAAATATTTGCAATTAAAATTATATTTAAATAACGCTTTGTTCGTTTCTTATGTAAACGACTCTTTGGCTGCAGCCTTTTAGACCGGTAGGTCGGTTGGTTTGAAATCCGAAGCCATCTTGAAAAATGGGGGATTTTTTAACTAAAACTCCATTTTTGTTAGACGATTTGCTTGAAATCGGTTCTGTTAATCTCAATATGGATTTCATTGGGCGCTAACAGGAATCCATACCTCTACTTGGAATGCTTATAGTTGCAGATTTTCGTCTTGATGTGGCTGACGGTTTTTTTGACGTCACTGTGTTAACTTAACAAACAACTACGTGAGAGGGGTGTTGAAAAACGCGTTGAATTTAAATTATAATAAAATTATTTAGATGTTGTATTTATGTGTTTAAAAATAAATGTTAAAAATAAATAATTCATTGTAAATGCTGTAAATAATATATTTTGATGTATTTGTGAAAGGCCCAATATCCTTTCTTTTTGTATTGCATTTCGAAATCATTGTAACAAGCTGGAGATGAAAATTGGCCACGTAGAATCCGGTGGTTTCTGGGAATAACCCGAAAATACCCCATCGGACTGCGCGCGCTTATAATCCTACCCAGCTTGAGAGCCCCCTCGAGGGGACACTTTAAAAAGGGTCCACTCTCCGACGGCAGACTAGAGAAACTGTAAATCGTCAACGGGTATAAGACCCAAATTAAAGAAACCAATTTGTAGTAGAAAAAAGTAGTCATTAATAGAAATGGTAGTGATAGTTATAGAAAGAACTCGACTTAAGTTTCCCAGTAAATTAATTAAAATTCTTCAGTTCTAATTAAGTATATAGCGGGTCTTGTTAGATACCCTGGAACAAACCCCTAAAATTCTACAAGGAGAGCGCGCGTGGAGGAGATTTTTTCTCTCAAAGGCGGGACCAAAGCCGTCAGAGTTATCTTACACTACGCGATACATTAGGTAAAGCATTCCCAGTAGAGGTATGGATTCCTGGCGCTAAAAGATACATTATGTACAATTGGTTTAAAAAAATAGTTGTCCAGTATTGTGATAGCCATTTTATTTAGCGCGTGAAATAAACATTTGAACATGAACTAGGATACAATTATTAAGATGGACCCAAACTAGGATTTAAAGTTAGGGTTATTTTTAAATAAATAATCTCATATGTGACACAATACCTGTAAGTATGACACTTCCTATTCTCCCAACGTTTATATTTTTATTGTAGTCGATTTCGACAATAACCGTAACAAGGACTGAAAACTTTCCTGTCCCGAAACATCTGACTGCAATATCACTCTGTGGACATTTTTCGTTGTCATTCTTATGAGGATCTCTTTACTTACAATCTAGCATGAGAGCCCGTCTTCAAGCTGTACTTCCTATGTATCGAGTTGTTTGACCAACGAGTAAGAGTCGATTATACCTGTAATAAAGTAACATTATTTGTAGCACACGCCTGTCTAGTCGCAACAATTGAATCTAGGCTCTCAAATTCTAGTTTAAGTAGTTCTACTTTTTATTCCGTTTCACATATATTATAATTTTCAAATAAATGTCTATTGCTTACTTTTATTGAATGTGGTGAGTTTTGAATAATTTTTTTATGGAGTAGTCGGTTCATTTTCTTAACGGTAACCTTTTCATTTAACGAGGAGCCAGTGTTGGGTTCTATCATAAATAACATAATTTATATATTATTATAATTAATATTATATTATTTTCACGAAACTGATTTTCATTGTTATTGTGAAAGATTTGGTTAGGCACTCAGGTAGCTTATAAATATTCCCAAGGTCGAAGGTAGGCAAGTTTCGGAAAAAAATGGGTAAGAAAATTATCATTTAAACAATATTAAAGGTCATACTTATGGTAGAAATAAAATACAGGCATTGAAAATATTATTAAATATATTTTTTCTTTAGGTATTTTATTAACTGGAAATTATTACATACGATAAATAATAATATATAACTGATATATAAATACATAAAGTAGGTATATGTAAACCTTGGTCCACATCAGAGTATACGTAGTTTTCCAAGTGAGCTGTCGAAAAAGTGCTGGAAAAGCTTATTATATGATGGGCCAGATGATCAGTTACATTTTTTGAAACCCCATTGGGATCCTTTGTGACCTTAATTGGGTGTCATTGTGGACAAAAAAGGAAACGGCGCTTTCAGGGCCGTTGAGGGATAGCATACAACATGACATTCTGCCAAAAATGGCTTGTACGATAATTTTTCAAAAGGAAATTTTTGTAGACAACTGACTATAGCCTTCAATATTATATTAGATAATTTAGCTCTAAATTCGATCAGAAGGTAAATGTGAATGGAAAGCCAAATTTAGACATAAGTTACCCACCAAATGATGTAAAGTTTTCACACATTACATTCTAATGCGCGTTCCAAAGTTCAGGTAGGGTTATACGGCTATTTATTTATGTTTTGAATATAGATCATTGGCGTATTTCCACAAAACATTCTAAAAATGGTAATTCTAAAAAATCGTATATTAGTCTGAATAATGACATGGTCAAACTTGTCAGGTCATTTGCAGACTGCCAATATGTGGTATGACCACAATAGACTATCGCTTCGAAGAAATGATACCCAAATAATTTAAGGGTTCGAGTTACTCGTAGTTCAAAATTATGCGGAGCCTCGTCGTTCCTGTACAAAGGTAGTGTGGTAGCTCAACTAAAGTAGTTACGAACGAACGATCCATAGGAAAACGGCAAGAATGACTACATTAGCTTTGGGAAAACTACCGTATAACCTCTCAAACACATTACTTTCACGGTATTTTATATATTAGTTAAGTTATGAGGTCGTACGATTAGGAAATACATACATAGTAATTTAGCTTACACTTTACAGACACCAGTTTTCTAACGTTAATTAATGATGTACGAAATATTAGAACAGTGTCTAATTAAATTTTCGTGTTTGTTTTAACTCGAGATATGTCTCTTGAATTCCTTTGTAATTTCTAGCTAAAGTTAATTAGATTAATTAATAACTTAATTATTGACTTTGTGTAGAAGATTTCACTAGGCTGCTGGCAAGTGAGATTTTGGTAGCAACCAATGTTCTACTCGTATAGGGGCACTAACAACCTCAGTATCAGACTGTATTATGACAAGCTATTTTTATTTACTTTACGCTTTTATGTAAGTTACATCTGAGCCTCAATGATAATATAAAGTGCAGTTACATCCTTCGATGTGTTGAAAGTGTAATAATTAAAAAAGTTAATTTTGTTGACGATATTATCAACGATGAATTTGGCTCAAGTTTGACTGAAAATTACTTTTAGCATACCTCTACTAAATGATTTTTAATATAAATTATTTGAGAGCCGAAATTAAACATACGTTCCAAAACACCTAGTGAGATTTTGATTTTGTTTCGTGCCAGAACGTGAGATCAACCATCACGACACCTACATGATTGTAGTCGTGATAAACCATGGTACAATCATAAATTGTGAAATTACTTTCCATGGTTAAAATTTACCATTGATTTATATTTTAATTATTTAATTTTATTTAAATTAATTTAAATGCTCAATGGAATTTAAAAAAGATTTTATCTTGATTAATTCTCCCGAAATGGGGTTTTTAAAATTGATAGATTTTACGTTTTGAAATATTTTGCTCATCTTTGGGATTGATATGAAAAATTCAAATTGGTTAATCAAAATTCAAATATAAAAAAAATTCTTCGTTTAAAAACCAAATACCATACAATGGTATCTTTTTTGAAATGTGCGTAATAGTTTTATTGCAAAAACATTTAAAAACAGTCGCCGTTTTTTATGGTAATATGTCCTTTTCCCTGGGTGACTGTTTTCAAAAGCTTTTGAAATACAACTTTTTTGAATTTATTTTTCTTAACAATGAACATCGCGATAATAATTTAGTTATATCTTTGTCCAAGCTCCCAGTGTAGTAACGCCATTTGGATGAAAACCCCATTTGCACAGGATTTTTCCTTTTTCTCCCATATTTACGCGCCATATAAAGTATAATCAACTACGATTACGTCAGGGCAGTAAGGAAACTTCTCAAATAAAAATGTTAAGATATTCAAAAACTCACGTCATATTTATACAGAATAATTTTAATTTATTTTTCCACATTATTAAATGACCAGCGTATTTTCTACAGCTTTGAAGTTGTAGACACTCATTGCGAATGATGACATGAATTTAAGTCTTTTGATGTTCTCTTCAATCGAGGATATGTATTTTCCCAAAATTGACACCTTTTCGATTCCAATAGTTCGGTTATTTCCTTGTCTCCAGGCTTCAAAACCAGAATTTTTTTATTTGTTTTGGAATACTTTGGCCACGTACTCAAATGAGCGTAAGACCTAGCTTCTCTTGGAGATAAATTGGGATTTCTAAAACAGAAGACGAAGGAAATCAGTTAACGATTGTCGAAATATATTTCTTAAATTTAAGAGTTTCGAAAAAAGTCTAAATAATAATGTTTTATGACGTTATGGTACAAATTGTAAAAAGTGGTAAATATGTTAAAAAACGAATTACTCTCAATTATTTATAAAATAAGCAGTCACCATATGAACGTAGAATTGAGAGTACAATATAACCCCGTAATACGGTTCCATTTCACGATGTAACCTACCCTGTTCTCGCGAAGTTTGCCCAATAGCGCATTAACTCGTAGCTGAAACGTTTCTCTTCGTCGCTGTATTTTTGCTCGTTGGTGACTTCACCCATCAGAAACCTCAATTCATCCGTGTGAGGAGTTCCAATCCATTTCACGTAGTCGATGGACGTCGAACGATAAGGGAAATGATACGAATACACGTTGGCCACTCTATCGGCGTAAAAGTCCAGAAATGATCTCATCGGGCAGTTGAACCAGTAGTCAGCGATAAAATCCTCTGAGCTTTTTAAAGTGGCTACAATTACACGGGAAAATATTTAGCAAAAATAAGAAAACGTAACCTAAAAACACGACATTTTTCACACAGCCCTTCTCTTCGCAAACATTTGGATGGACTCCCTCCTAAAATGACGTCACAAATATTCAAAGCAACTCAATAATATTGGTACCATACACTTTTTTTTCAATTCAAAATTAAGCTTATTTAATTATGGATGTATCATAAGGGTATGATTTCTCTAACAAGTAAGTAGTCAACAGGGGCGTGCAAACCACGGGGGCAGCGGGGGCGACTTATTATTTTTCGCCGGGCAGACTTGGGGCAGAGGTGTAGTTCACTCAGGATTCTTATTTTCCAACCTGACAGGCCAACTAAACACGTGACACCCTTTTGGTTAGTTTTCTATCTCTCATTGTTTTTTTCGGACGCAGCCCATTTATGTGCTTATAATTTTGTTTTTGCCCCCACTATCGTAAAAACGTTGGCACGCCCCTGGTAGTCAAATGACAATGCGGCCTTCTGGGGATATGTTTGTCGAAGAAGACCCATACTCTTTCCCCACCGTGAATCAACGTAGCCTTCACATAAGCTTGAACTGACAAACTTTCGTTCTCCCGGAATACCGCAGAGACAAAAAAACGTTTCCCCTCCACCATACTTTGCACCACCTAGTCAAATAACCCCACCCCCACACCATTCAATTTAGTTTCATCCTCAACATCACAGCTGCGCTGGGTTCGTAAATTTTTGCAACTGGAACTTGAAATGACGGAAAATATTGGCTTAGATATAAAACGTTTATGTTCTTAACTCTTGTAACCCATTCAAATGATATTTATTAAATAATTTAAGTTTTACTATGAGTGTCGACTTGGGTCATTTTATTCCTACTTGCTGTACAAGCTGTCGATTTAAACAATTTCTAACAAATTTAATATTAAAGATATAAATAAATTAAACTCAATATTAGCAGAAACTGTTTTAAGGTTTTCTGCAAGTGACCACGAAAATTTACTTTAAAGCGGAAATTATTTGCATACTTCAAAGTAAGTATTACTTGCTTCGTCGCCCAATTGGCACAATATACAATATAAGTAAGGCAGTAGACCTTTGGTTGACGCGTTTGGAGTGACTCTTTCTCTCCTAACTCTAACTAGGGGTTATTAATCGAATTCTAGTTATTTTCTAAAATAGATATACTATTTTGGGTAACATCGCGAGAATCATTATATGTATAATAATTACGGGTACTATTTCGCTTATGATATTTTCAGACGATTCCAAAAACTCTAGTTTAGATTCTTTTAAGTAAATGAAAATTTACTTTTTATTCCAAGAACGTTGAACAAAAGGCATCGCTTGGGCCATGATTTATTCGGTTTCAGAAGAACTCCGCCCTAAAATCCGCGTGTAGCGCGCACTTGAACTAGAAACGGTTTAACCTTTAGCGCGCGCCGCACGCGGTTTTTTTGGGCGGAGTTCTTCCGTAACCTATTGCATCAAGGCACCAGGCGCCAATTTGATCGTTCAACGTTCTTATACATATATACGGTCTTGGTTATACTGAAATATATATATGAAAATAGCTTGGTTTTAATAAACCCGGTTTCATTCAACTGGTCTGGAAAAGGTAATGGGGAAATGGTTTCCGCGTTAAAGTTATATTAGTAACTTACAATTGGTATTGTTGAAATTTTGCCAGTCGGTGTAGAGAAGCTCAACGTTTTTATAAAAATCGTTACATTGGTTTGGGAATAAAAACCTGACGACTTCTAGAAATTCTTCGTGGAATGGGCCGACGATGTTGAAGAGAGGAATGAATACGATAGGCTTTATTTGGCAGAGAAACAGAGTCCCTTCATTTTGTACCACACCAGTCATAATATCGACATTATGAAAGTTTCTGTTAGCCTTGGACGCTGTGATGGGATTTCCGGGAAGAATATAGCCATCGACGACAGGCTTAAATATGAAGGACATTGCCTTCCGCGTCGGCTCATTCCTCACCAGCTGATCAGCTTCGGTTCTCATCAGACATTTGACTAGTGCATCTGTGCTCGACAAATCGGAACATTTCAGGTTTTTTCCTGTCTGGAAAATAAATACTCGCTAACAATGTGAAGAATACAGCTTCGAGATTAACTGAAAAATCCACGCTTTTCCGCGTGAAACACAGGCTCTAATTGCAGCTTCATATTCGTAAGGATACTTTCTTGAATGCAATAAATTAAACATACATTTGTGGCTAAGAAAGTTAATTAAATTCAAAATAATTTGAATATAAATATCCTAACATTAAAATAAATAATATTAAAAAAATTAACATAAAATTTATTTTCAAGGAAAATAATTGGTGTTGTAAGTCCGAGGTCTTTTTTCCTGAAAATTTTCTGTATTTTTCCGAACAAAATAAAAAAGTTTTCATGCCATGATTAGTCTAATATATTGTTTGCACATTTAATTTTACAAATCTGAAAGTAAAACTCAACTTCTAGACTAGTTTCAACTGATTAGCAATGTAACACTATTAATGTTTTGTAGTACGTTAATTTATATTAGACATTTTATATCGATAAAATGTTAAAAAATTTAAAAACTCTTAAAAATTAATTTATGTTTCAATTTTTTATTTTACCGATCTGTGGAAAATTTTCTGGAAATGTTTCCGCATTTTATTTTTCCGGAAAATTAACAACACTAAAAATAATCTAGTTTTCGAAGTGTGAATAATTTATAATTTAGCTTGCAACCAAAATCAGCCTTACGTACGTACGTTCAATTCGAATTTTTCTAACCTGAAATGCCAGCTCTAAATTATCCGATTTCGTACTGATGAAATAATCGCTATAGGGTACTCCACTTTGTAATATTCCCCTTTTGAAGAGACCCTTCGACAGGGCTGAAAACAAGTGGTATCCGACGCTCATTCCGCCCGCGCTGTGCCCGAACAAGGTGACTTCAGCGGGGTTTCCTCCGAATTGCCGAATATTTCGTCGCACCCAATGCAGCGCCAGCACTTGATCCATCAGGCCACAGTTTAAGTCGACGTCCGGGTGATCGACGTTCAAGAAACCCAGCGATGCTAATCTGAAAGATTAAGAACTATATTAAGAGGTAAATGGACCTATTGACTTTCAAAAACGTGACCTCAAAAATCTTATAATAAACATTTTCTATACGCCTATATTAGAAGGTGGGTAAAAATGTCGACCCATCCTACGAAATTTGAATTTAAATGGAGACGATTTTCCTGTCTCGCGTAGTTTCGTGTTAACAGTTTAAGATCGTTTGCGTTTCAGACGACTGGTAACGAAAAAGCAATTTCTTATTGGTCTTTCATATAAATTCTAATTTTGATGGTCAGGTCGGCATTTTTACCCACCTTTTATTATATTATTATTATTATTTTTATTATTTTTATTATTATTATTATTATTATTATTATTATTATTACTATTATTAAAACAGGGTGTGAAGGTTATCCTTTAAAATGGAAATTCACCCATATCGGTGTTAACACTGGACAGACATGAAGTAGAGTAGCACAAACAAACCACATGTTTACTTAATTGATGAGAAGTCTGTTTAGATCTCGTACAGCTTATCCCCAAATAGATAAATTTTATTTTATTTTATTTTCCATTATATTTTACAGCTTTACAAAGGAATGACGGGTTGGCTGGATAAATGGATGGCTGGATGATTGTTGATTAAGTCGTGTTACCTTTCTTTTTAATTTAAAAAAGCCTGATTTATCTATTTCTAGCTCACAAGAAATAATAAATTATAAAGATAATCAATCGATTTCGGTGTTGTTTGAAGAATTAAGGTTAGCATTTTACTTTCGTAAAAATAATACGTGTAAACAGACTATAACAATATGATGATTCTCGCTGATGTGCTTTAAGTGGTGGTTAATACGTAAAGTGCCAGATCTATAGTAAACAAAAATACCACAATCGTTTTAGACATTAATGTTACGCTTATAAACGGAAGTAGGTCACCAATACAACTAAATTGAAAAGCCTATAATAAGTTCCCAGGAGAGATTCAGAGCTAGACACTTAAAACGAAGCTTTATGAAATAATTAATGGTATCACTACATCTGCGATAAATTATTATGAACAGTAATATTTTCACGACTTTGAAATAAAATTGGATTCATTTTCCACATGCATCTGAACACATTCAGCTTCTACTGGGAGTAAGGTAGCATATCCTATTTTTATTCAAATAGTGAACCTTTTATAATTATTTTTGAGTAAACGTTAAATGAAATTTAAATATTTCCCTCACTTGATGCGTTATTTGCATGTTTCAGCAAATTTCGCATTCACTCGGAGTATGACTGTAATTACTAAAGTTCCCTGAATTTTCACATTACTCTCTCTTAATTTTGCTTAAATAAACGAAAGACGTTACTATAATAAACGGTAGATTAAGGGCGCTTACCGCTCGGTGCCATAAATTGGTTTTGTACAGTTACATCGTTACGTTGTGATGCACAGCAGCACATTTTATTCCTTTCAAATTTATCAGCTCACAGCCGTAAATAGTGTTTCATAATTTATTACCCTTGGCTATTACTAGGATTTCAAACAAGAGAGGTTCTACGTAGGGAGACTGGTGAGTTAACGTCGTTTTGGTTTATTTTTTAATATTATTTAAATACTATGCATACTATGAATACACGAAGTTATTTATTAAAATGTGGTTTTTGGTTTCCGAATATTATATTGGTTTATGATTGTCGTTACCTGTAACATATTTTAAATCATATGCAAGGTGACCCAAAGCCATTTGAAAGCTGTGAATTAGTCAAAAAAACAAGTTTAATAGTGAGACGTTAAAAATAGTTTATATTCACAAAAAAATATTTTAAAAGGGAACGATTCTTTACGGCATTTACGTCTAGAATTTTTTGAATGAGGAGATATTGTCTAGGCGATTTGGTATACGAGTGTTTCAGTAATAAACTTAATAATGGTGGATTCGGTAGTGGCGTGAGGAGAAGCTTAGATAGGTTGGGGTGGCGGAGTGATTAGCGACCCTTGCAGCAAGATGAGCCAGGTTACATCCTAACCTGTGGCACTCGGCGAAAGTGAAATTTATAGTTACTTCTAAATATACTTTTTGGAAAGTTCTTTTTATAATATTAATTACTAAAAAATTATAAGATTATAAAAAACTATGAAATTATTCCTAAATTAATAAATATAAATGAAATTAATTTATTAAATTATTCATTAAATTTGTAAGCGATATGCAAATATTGTAAAATGTTACGCATTTATATTATTAAAAAAATAATACATTGATGGTATATAAATATTAAAATACTATTATTATAAAATATAAAAATTAAAATAGTATATTTATACTAATTATAATACTAATCCTTTCTTAAATAGGTTCTTAATGTTAGCGGTAATAGTGAGTGTAGGGAGTCTGTGGGCTCGCGTGACATGAAGGTCTTGTCACCACCCTCCTACGCAATATAACCGGGCCCCCTGAATTAAAGTCAATAAAAGTTGCTGGAAGACTTGGGCCTAGGGTGTTGCTTTGGGTATTAGTCTAACTGATTATTATTAGTAATTTCTCGCAAATCCGACGAAAGGGGTTTTAAAAATAAAAAATTGTGTAAAAATTATATTGAAATTATGAAAATATCACCACATTTTGCTACCTAAAGGAAATTTATAATCGTTGTACCAACATTTTTTAAGGGGCCCAAAAAGCAAAAAATAGGACATGCCACATAATTGGGGTACTTGACCAACATTTCCAGGCGCTGCCACTGGCAGGCATTCTTTGTTTTTGGTAAACTACGAATTAACCTGATAGAATTCGAGGATATCTCCTACCTGTAATTCATACTGACAACTATAATATTTTCCACTCCGGATAATTCAACCCCGTCGAAAAAAATGAGGGACGTGCCTCCGATTGAAAATCCTCCTCCGTGAATGAACACCATGACGGACGCGTTCCTGGGCCTCGGTTTGGGCACGAACACGTTAATGGTCAGACAGTCTTCGCTGAAAGACGTTCTGGGAATGAAACGTTCTAATCCGGGAATTTTTCGGAAAAAAATGTACGGCATTTGGGTGCAGCTCTTGCCATATTTCGTGGCGTCCAATACACCATGCCAGCTTCCAGACGGCACTGGGTATTTAAACCTAAGTCGGCCGACCGGTGGAATCGCGTACGGTATTCCCAAATACGTTTCGACCGCTCTACCGGTAGAACTATACTGAATTCGCCCTTTGACGTAACCCGATAGTGTCCGAAGGAGACAACATTCTTGACGGTACGTGCCACGCGAAGAAATAAAGCCACATTGAAAAGCTAATATCAGTGGTATAGCGTAGACCGCGAGCCACATGTTTGCTCGGAATCATTTCAGTTCAGAAAGTGTGCCTTTGAAATATTATCTTTATTTTGCGATGGGGTTCCTCACGCTTAACTAGCTAATGTATTTTACTCGCTTTGAACTTTCAAGGTCACTCTTACCTTTCGCTACGAGGCACTCGTTCTGAATTACCAAATAATTGTGGCCAAAAGAAATCAAGGTCTTCGAACGGAAGCTAGTTTGAACGAAGCTGCCATTACGAAACCGGTTAACCGTATCAAATAACACGCTATTCACTCTCGTTCTTATACATATTTTGATGCTATTTATTCGGTGTCATTGAATTTTTTGCACGGGGGAAATGTTAAAATAATTTTCTTATATAAAAGGAAGTAAATTACGTAATATTTAAAAAATAAATACTAGTTAGAAAAAACAATTATTAAATAGCTGTAATCAAGAATATATAAGTAATATCTTTAGGCCTTTCCTTGAAACTATGAATATTTTCGATATTGTTTAATACCAGGTGTTTAAAGCAGTCTGTACGCTTTTGCCTGTAATTCGTTGCCAAATTAGTTTAACAATTTGTAATTGATCCACATTTTTTAAAATATAAATCGTTATAAAATTAGGTTACATTTAAACGTGATGACATTGGAAATTTATAAATTAGTGGATAAAAGAAAATTATCCACTTAATGAGGTAATATAACTCTACGTGAACAGATTAAATTATTAGGCTGCGAGCCATATATCTTTGCTATCCCATATCAAGATTTCGTAAATCTCTTTTCACAATGGTGAGTAATAGAAGTGAAGTTCGAAAGAACTTCATTTCATTTTTTGTTAAATCGCTCTATAGGGTCACTCTGATCTGCTGCTCTCTTGATTTCAACCACGCCTTAATTTTGACTGATTTTAATCAAATTACTTTTAACGGAACTTCTTTTTGATTTAATAAAATGTCTTTTGATCGTGTAATTTAGTACTATTTTTAAATGCTATTTTAAAAGGTGTGCTTCTCATATTAGACTAGCGAAGTGGTAGATGGCTACCATTAAAATAAAAATCATGTGTCAATTTAAGACTGCGAAGTCAGTAAGTAAAATAGAAGTCTTTATTTGAAGGGGTTTTATAAACAAATACTTAGGGGTCACCAGGAGACAGTTACTATCCAAAACAAATCCTGTGATCTAAAATGAAATTTAATTTCAATTACTATTTTCCCCCTCTTTAGTTTAAATTTTGTTTCTTAACATTTTTTCGTCTTAAATTGATTTAAAACTGTGAATTTTTTCTTGGACTTTAATAAATAAGTCGTATTTTATAAGACTTCGGTGGCGGACGCCTTTATACTGAATTCCTTTTAGCCCTTGCCATTACAGAATAGGCTAATGGAGAGGGGCCGGGCAAACTGGCCCCCTCGGCGGATTGGGTTGCCTGCTGTGGGGCTGCGGGCCTCCGTATGAGGGCGCGGCGGACCCATCTCCTGGCCTTTTGGGTCCCACCGGGATCTCCGGTGCCAGCTGTGCCGGGTTATGCAGGCTGCTGCGTGCCTGCCGTTCCCCTTTAGGCGCTCTCTCCAAAGGGCTTGGCTCCCTGCCTTTGTAGGTGGGGTCAGTGTTTCCACATTGCGGGAATAAATCCCGTTTTCGGGGAAAACTGACTAAGAGAGCTGCAAAATATTCGAAAGCGGGAAAAAGGGAAAAAAGCGGGGAAAATCACTCAGAACGGGAAATTTCGCGGGAAAAGTTAACGATAGAGAAAACTATAAAGTGCATGCTTAATTCTAGACCTTTTCTGAACTCGCTAGATTCACTGAATCACTGCGCAAGGTTGTTCACTGCGTTCTAGTTAGAATCGTCTGCTACGGTCCGGCTGGGTCGTTACCCCAAGGATCCTATCCTTGGTTACCCGTATTCATTTTGAAGTCCAGACTCAGAGAGCGCCCGAAATCAGAGTATAATAGAAGGCAGTGGCACGAGTAAGTTTTACGATTTATATTATATGATAAGAGCGATGACTAAATTATAACAAAATTTGACACTACTTAAAAATGGACGAAGAGTCAGAAGAATATTCCACTAGTGAGGAGGAAGCTGCCAATCGAATAAAATCCCAGAAATTAAAAAAAATAATAATTTCTGCGGCGCCAGCGATTTTAACATAAGTGCCGTCGGTTAGAATTTAGCGGGGAAATTTGCGGGAAAAACGTTTTTCGAAAACGGGAAAAATTAATTTATCCGCTCCAAAAAAAGGGAAAAATAAAGTCGCCCTTGTGGAAACACTGGGTGGGGTGTCGGCCGGAGTTGCTAGAGCAACCGTTCTCTATCCCACTGCTGTGTGCGAAGTGGCGGGCTGGTCGTCCCATTGTTGCACCTTTTGCTGAGTTGAGCAGCTTGCGTCGAGGGTGCGACCATCAGTAGTGGGGTTCTGCTACCCATGCTGGTTTTGTCACCTGTCCGGGCTTGTGGACGCTGGCGTAGGGCATTCTGATGATAGGCCTCCGCTGGTGTGGTTTTTTGATATACCGGTACAGCGGGATATAAATTCTGACAACATGCCATTACAGAATTAACATAAATTGTGAATGTCTTGGTAACACTTGGCAGTAAACGAATTTGATGGTTTTTTTTAATTTAATAATTATCATAATTCTAAACTTCCAAACTTTTTGTTGAATTCACCAGTTTATTAAGATTAAAATGAACATAAAAAAGAAATGAGAAAATAGGAGGTTATTATAATGGTAACTCCACCTCAGATATATGTGGATTTCTCTGAATTTTGTATCTAGGGTTTCTCCAACCGTAAAAGCTTTTAGTGGAAATATTTCAAAACAATGAAATTGGGGAATTTTTTTATTTATGATTATATCTCTTGAGCGTAGAGTTTGATTTTTTTATAGATAAAAAAACCAGGAATTTTGAGATATTAATGTTTTATAAAAATGGGAAATTATAAAATTTTCGTTTTTTTATATAAAAAATTAATTTACGGAACTAAAAGTAGCACTTTGCAATTTGAATTTATTTTTGTAAATCGTGAACGGTGAAACTAATAAATTTTTTTCACATCAATTAAAAATATGGTCATTTGAAAAGGGGAAAACAAGTTTAACACTTAAAATTGTACAAATATATAAAGATTTCAATTTCTCATCTTTGCATAATTTACATAAACCCGTTAATTTGTTGAAAAAAGATAAATATTCCGCTACTTAAGTAGCTACCTTCATTTCTGCAAAAAATAAGTGAGAAAAGTTTTGAAAAAAACCACAAACACCGGGTGGCCAAAACTTTAGAATAGATACGTAAGCGAGGCAATTAGTATATATTTTTATATTCAGTTATAATGATCAATTTTCCAATAAACTTGACATCCTGATATTTGACCTTCTATATCACCGGTAACCAATTTTTTTGTAATTTAAACTTTGGCCAGATCTTTTTTGTCATGTTAAACATTTAATTTCATTATTTTTGTCTAAATGCTTGCCCATTCCCAATGTCTTAACATGGTAAGTTGTCGCAAATGCTTGCACATTCTCAATGTCTTAACATGGTAAGTTTTCGCAAAATATATTCCAGGCAACCAAAATTTTTAAGAAAATTAGACTCGATCATTTGATCTGTGCTATAAGTTAAATATGTTGAACAGTTACATTTTCAAAAGTAGTAGATGAGAAATAACTTCGATTCATCATTTTTAATAAAAACGTAAATAGACATTTTACAGCCAGAAGAAATTCATTTGAATAATAATAATTTTTCTAAAAAGGAAAAATATGTAATAATTATAATGAGCTAGGCTAATACTCAAGGCACCACCTTAGGCCTAAGTCATCCTTCGACTTTTAAAGCCATTAATTCAGGTGGCCGGGTTACAATGCGTAGGAGGGTGCACGGTGGCATAATGTTATGATATGAACAGACAATGAATAGGTTAAATGAAGGAGCAATTATCGGGCTTTTTAATTGCAGTTCAATAGGTCAATTCCATTGCTAATTGTTAAGTGTTACTTCAATCTAAAAAATATTGCACAAATTTAGACACGTTTGTCTTAACAAATTTTCAATTCACCTTTAAAATTTCCTCTGTAATTCAATTATCTGGAATTATTATATAACTAGAATTAATGTCAGTTTAGAAGTAAAAAAAATAAATAGTGAAAGAGAATCAGTATACTTCATAAAGGACAATTTTATTTATTTTATTTTATTTTAATTTAATTTAATTTCTGGGCTGTTTTTATTCTAATTTCGCATAAAGATTTGTATCTGTGACATATATTGTGTGATTACTATTAATTGCTTTAACTCGTGATTGACATTCCAATTTAAAATGATTGACACCATTTTACGTAAAAACAGGAAGTTAGTTTAGATTATTTTATCTTTTAAAACGATAAAGATTGGTGGAAAACTTTTAGTTAATCCAATGAAAATACTACTTTGATTGAACATCAACGTGTTTTCCCGGATGTTTATTATTTCATACCTGAGAAAATAAAGGAAAGCTAAACGGTTAACCGGAAATTGGCCCCCCGAGAACTTGGGAACTTATATTATAATATACTATTCTCAACCTCCACAAACAAAACATTTGTCAAACAAATATTAATGATATTTAAAAAACATTGCTATGTTTAATGTTGAGAGTGATTTTCTTTTGAATAAGTGTACAATCTTATTAAAAAAAGACGAATGAATAACAAATATGAAACATACTAGCTCCTATAATGCATTTGTTCAAGAAACCGTGGTCAAGGTTTATAAGAATTGATATCCAACTTCGTAATTTCTCAAATGAAGTGAATAATAAAACCAATTTGTCATGACGTCATTAAATATGATTATAAATAATGCTTGGTATTATTTGTTTTGTATCAATGTGAAGAAATAAAAAAACTGAGCACATGTTCACTTTATGATTCATCACATTGAATCAGAACAGGAAAACAAGACTAGAAATTAATTTAGAAAACCTTAAATGATTTCCGAAATAAAAAATAAATGTATCCAAGAAATGTAAACGTTAATATCTTGGAAGCGCTTTCATTTCTATATTCGATTAAATATTTTTAATTTTATATCTTTTGCCTTCCTTCCATTCCCCACTCATTCTCGAAGAGTAAGCTCTGTCCCCAAAATATATTAAATCAGCCCTTTATCTCATTGGTTTCTTAAAACTCACATCTTCCGATGAGATTCTAGCACATGTTGGTGACGATTCTTTAACCCGGTCTAGAAAATTTGAGCAACGAGGGCCAAGAACCGTCTCTAAGTATAAATAAATATTTTCTTGAGTTCATTCATTTAAGAGTCAAAGTATCCGATCGATTTTATATTGGGTTGTTAAAAATTTCAAATGATTTCTACATTGGAATTGTGACGAAAAACCTTGACCGTGATTACAAAAGGGGTAAAACAATGAAGTGAAGAAAATACAAACTGGTTTGGTTACGTAAGCACGAAAACCTTTATAAGTTCGTGAAGAAAGTAGTATTTCTTCAAACGTAATTTTCAATAAATCAAAGAGAAAAGTTATTTGAAATTTTGGAACGCGTACGTGATACTTTGACGAGATTTTATATCTTGCGTCTTATTTAGTATTTTCGCATTTTTCTAAGCGCTCGCTTTCATTCATATTTGTTACCAATATTTAAAGTTCAGAGGTCGTCTTATTTCATGGCTTTTATTAACGGATAACCTTGAAATTAAAAAACCATAGAGCTATTCTAACTATCCTATTACCACGAGTTACGTAGGCAACAGACGGAATTTAATATCTTAATAGATATTTTTTTATTTTATTAAAAATAGTTAATGTTTACATTTCTACAACGAAGGCAAGTATTTGAGTTGCTGAGGAAGGAGCTAGATACCCTCACTTTGCGTCTATTAATGAGCGAAACGGGATAAAAGCTATTCGGTAGAAACGTTTAGGATTGATAAAGGATTAAATGGGATAACCTTAGTTCTATTTTGCCTTCCCAAATTCGTAGCTTTTCAAAATATATCCGGTTCGTGTTGTCCGAATCAGTGGTTCTCCAAGGTCTTTTATAGGTACCAAAAATCTTCTCTAAACGATATCCACACGCGTCAATAAGAATTGAAAGAGCTAACGCTTTCCTAGTCTTGTTTTATAGTACCAGGACTTCGACTAAAATCATGGAATAGAGCGCTTTCGTACTTTAAAGGATTTCTGGCTCACGCTAACTTGTACAGGTAGGCTTTACCAGATATTGTCGTATATAAATTACATAGAGTATAACTGAAAAACGTTTTATAGTTCTTAGCAGTTAAAGCCTTAAAGGTACAAATATTAATTTTGATCTAATTTTGTATCTTCATTTATTTAGCTTATATACGCCTCCATGAACAATAAGAGAGTAAAATTGTAACTGTTAGGAGAGGTACAGGAATAACAATTATGATTTACAGACCCTTTCTGGTTAAAAATTTGGCCAAAGACATCGGTATTTGTCATTTGGAAGACTGAATGTATGGTTGACTACATTACTAAATGCACTCGAAAATTAAGTTTATCTTCATTCAAACATAGTCAATGTGACTTTAATACACTTTCTTACGTTCTTTATGAACCACCCCCAAAACGAATTTCCCGTAACATTAAGAGAAAATGAATGCCTCAAAACCGTAATTTTGTGGCTTCAAAAACTTATACTTTATCGGCGTTATTGATTAAATTATAAATCGTGTAAAGACGGGCCTATGAAGTGAAACATCATGATTTTAAATCCGTTTACTGAATTTAAATACGACAAGTAAAGGGCTAAAAGTCTCTCAAGCTGAGTTGACGTCTTCCACGACAAAACCGGTAAATTTATAACGTTGGCAGGATTCGTAAATTCATTGGAAATGTTATGAGAAACGCTCTCTTCCGCATAGGTATATCGTTTAGGTGGCAAAACAAAGTTAAATTTGACGCTAACGATCAGAATTTAGTTGCGGAGAGTATCGGTAAAACCACTAACCAGGCTCCTATAAATATTCTACTTGTCACCAGAACGACCTTATTGGTAACATTTTGTAGGCTGTAATCGTTGGCTGTGAATTACTTACGTGGGAGCAGTGTCTTTAAAATTAAATATTATTTGTGGCACCCTTTCGGTGAAACGTGGTTGACATTCCTAAAAATTTGGCACTATCAAATATCGTATAAACTGAAGGATTGTTTTCGTGTTTTTTTTTAACTTTTATGGTTGCCTAATATATTATAAATTTGGCGTTTTGTCACTTTCAAATTGAGAAAATTACCAAAATATCGCTCTGTGTGCTTTGACACGCAATGCTTTTTAAATGTAAGAGTTAATGCCCCAAAAGCTATTGTATTCGTTAAGAAATTATAGTTATGCACTGTAAAAAAAGGTTAATAAAACGACTAAAATTGATTTTTTAATTTATTTCAAAGCATGAAGGTAATAAAAAAAGTGTAATAATTGATTTTAGACCAACTTTCCTCTACCATGTTTAATACAATACCTTTTCGGGTATCAAATGAAAAGTAGCCCTATGATGAAACCTTTACTGCAGTATTTGTGGTAAAGGTATTACAATGTAATGTTCTTACATGTACTCCTTTTGTTTACCCATTTAATTCCCTTAAACGAAGAAAAAATTATATGGAACAATTTCGAGACTAGTATTTGAATACTATGTTATTTCCTTTTTGAATATTTTCTTTAAAAATAACACAATTCGATGGAATTCTAATCACCTGGAATATTTAACAAGAGTTAAGTCATTAAAAGTTTGATTACCAATTTTGAATTAAGGGGATATTACTTAACTGTACCCAATTATGGGTTGGTGCCCGAGATTTCTTGTTATATCTACATATCAAATATCGTAATACATCAAGGGCATTTTCAGTTTGGCAACCATCGTTTGTTCCGCGGATTTAGGAACGCTTATCGGGGCATCTTAGTGGTTAATATATTGAATCATATTGAAGGATTTTAAAAAATAATAATGAATAAGTGCCTACATGACTGTAAAAAGAGTTAAAGAAGTAAAGTGTTGTAAATTACGTACTTATAAACTCCCAAAAGGTCTGAATTTTAGACAGCAGAAGGTTTAAATATATTATATGGCAAAACCCTGAATGGTCTTAAATATTGGAAAAAGTGGAAACCACTTTAGAGGTAATAAAAACCCCTTTATTTCTAACAGTGTGGTTTTTGAAAATATTTTGAAAATTACACCTTAGTATCTATCTAACAAAATCTTCGCAAATTATTCATTATAGACAATTTATCTACGTTCACAATCCAACAAATGGAACTCGAGACATTATATCGTTGAATTAAATTAAAAAAACCTATATTAATCGTTGGTTAATATATTTCATAGGGATTCCACAATTAATTAAAAGTATTAATATTAATAATTTTAATTAATATGAATCCAATTATCTCACTTTCTAATTCATTAAGCTTTTGAAAGTTACCAAATGCAAGTGTTATCTCTAATCTACAAGTGGGCAACCACCCAAAAAACACCCACGTGCTACCCAGAAAACCGATGTATGTATAGTCGGGAAACTTAAACCAATAAAATGGTCTTACTGGATGAACCTCGCAAGCACAACTAGCGCCTTCAATTTTCTTAGAATGTGTTGTGGTGAAGTTAAGAGGAAATCGTCACGACGTATCCCGGGGTTTAAATTTGCTTATTTTCCTTTAATTATCTTATTTTTCATGTATATTCAATAATTTTAAAATTTCCGCTTCTTTTGATTCGATTTCGTTCACAAACAGCTTTTTTAAAAGCCATTTCATCGTAGAATTTAGGGAAAATATTATTATTTTAATGTTTATTTGCGTTATAAATAACAGAAAAAGTCCATCCGAGAATGCGTGATGTCGACTGGGAGTGGATGTGCCTTCAAAACCACTACACGTAATAAATAAAATGCGAAATATATTCCACTAAAAGAACTTTCAATTAACGTTACGAACACCCAATCACGACGAAGCGCACAGAATACATTTTGCAATTAAAAGAACGCTTGGAAATCTTGATATAGCCGCCATTTCGACAAGCTACAGTTTTGAGATAACATAATGGAACTTAGGCTTTGAATACCATATTTCAACCCTTAAAACGTATCTGGCAGCGCCTTATGAGATCGACTGAAACAGAAAACTATAACGTAAACATTGAAACTAGATTTAAAAAAAGAAGAGTGTTTTAGTACAGTCCCCCTTTTTTCAAAAAAGCGATTGTGCAAAGGGTGTCTTGATGAAGTGAAAGAGTTAAAATGAGCTTCATAACACTTCCCTCCTTTAGCGTACGGTGTTATTAAATAAAATTTATATAATTATGTCTTGTATTTCTTTAATAACAAATAAATTAAATCAATTATTTGCGAAAATAGAAAAAATAAAGTTGAATAAAGTTTACATATTCAGTTCCCATAGGTTCCCTAGAAGCGTATGCTATAGTTCCGTATCATTTTAACCTTAAGTACTAATAAATTTTGCTTAGCCGAAACATTGGTTCCTCTGATATAAAATATTCGATTTATCAAAAAACGATGCATTGGGGCAGATTTTTAAACTTTAATTCCGAACACAGTAAAAACGTAAAATTAGGGATTATTAAAGGTCTAAAATCCAGAATTGTAAGCATATCAGACAAACCAATTGTTGACAAAGATAAAATAAAATATTAGCTTTTAAAATCTGATTACCCAGGTAATGTTATAATAAAAAACAACTTAAATAATGCAGATTCTACTGAAGAAACCTCTAAAACAGTGTTGGTTTTACCTCACATTTAAAACAAATCTGAAATATTAAATAGATCGATAAAAAGTAAATATAACATTAGATTAATCAGTAAAAATAATAAAACCCTAAAAATGAATTAGGTAAATTTAAACCAAAAATCCCAATAAAAAAAGACACTCTAAATGGCATTGCCAAACATCGAATATAAAATGATTATAAACATGAAATTGACTGGGATAACCCAGAAATAATGTATTCCGAGTCAGATTATTTTAAACGTAAGTTTATTGAAAGTGTTTTTATATTAAAAAAGGGGGAGCGTGGTTTAAATTTAGAGGAGGGTTTTTGAGAGGCCAATTTTTGGGGCGTGATTACAAATAATAGAGAACTAATATAAAAAATCTCAATGCACCTTTGTAAAAAAATAAAAATAAGCTATGATGTCGGTATGTTTTCTGTAAACGTCTTAATTAAGTATGCCTGATGAAGACAGCTTGGACAGTCGAAAGCTTGCTGTGGCTTTTTAGTAATAAAAAGTTTTATTAAATTCCATGAGCTCCTTCTTTTAAATATTTTATTATGAATTCATCTTCCATGGTATTAATAGGTTTTAAATTTTTACTAATAAATTTGTAAAAATATTTTAATAAAACATTCAATACCGCGAATTAACGATATCTCACTGATTATCAATAAATATTAAAACATGATAATATTGCCATAAAAAAGATTTAAATAAATTATGTTTTTAAATAACTCCATGCAGTAGCAGTTCTTTTTAAAATATTTTTAACAATTTTCAATAAGTTTACCATGGAACAGAAATTAAATATTTATAATTCGGTCCTTACTTTCTATGAGAAAAAAGTCTATGGGAAATGAAAACGATACCAAGAATTTGTAAAATGCTATAAATTTCCAGGCGACAAAAATTTCTAAAAACAGAGGCAACAACCGTATTGCGTCACTATTGGCCAATAAATGCTCGCGAAGTTATGGCTTTAGTCACTGCCGCAGCAATGCTCTCCGAAATGAAGTTCAAATTAATTTTCTTTTATTATTAAATATTTATCTGGCGTCTCTAAAACATTGAGAAAGAGGTTGTGGTGCAGGAAATACATGCATGCAGGATTGGGTGTGTAGGCTCTTTGTCGTCCCACCAGATAGGATGGCGTTGTTAGAAAGACAGTACCAGACATAACAATATGCAGCTAGGATTTAAATAATAATAATCAGCTAGGCTAATACCAAGGCACAACCTAAGGCGCAAGTCATCTAGCGACTTATAATGCCTTTAAACAGAATTTTTGATACGGATATGCAGCTAGGATTTAAATAATAACATAAGTAACATCATAACAATAAGTATGACAATTAAAGAGATTTACAACAAACTGATTTTCATAGTTATTGCGTAATCAAGATGTTTTCTCAACACAGAGCCCTCTAGTGTCTAAAATATGAGAGACTTCCGCTGAGCCGAAATATTTGGTTTCCGACAGATAGGCGGAATATTAGGCTAAAATGATAAAAATTAAAAAAAGGTTTTTCTCGGCGCCACGAACTCATGTTTTTTTATCACGCGTAATTCGCACGCGGGCTTCAAAACAAGACCAAAGCTCCTCCTGACTCCAGAACGTGCTCTCCGATATTAGGCCCAAATTTTTATCAAAGAGTAGTCATCCAAAATGGTAAGTCTCAAGTCCAAGTCACAGTTTGAAGAGAGTATCATAGCCGAAAAAAGGTTCGGTTAGAAAATTACCATTGAAGCAATAGGAAGTGTCATAATTATTGTTATTATGTTACTTATGATAAAAATAATCAGCTAGGCTAATACCCAATTAATTACTCTTTGGTGAAACTAAAGAGTAAACCAGAAACTGCATTTTTTTAAGAATCGAGTAAAATCTAAACTCTTTATTAGATCTTCTATGCCTTTTTCTCGTATGTATTTCAATGATTTTTATTTACATATAATAGTCTCGAGGAAAATCGATGGTCCCGTGTGCTGATGCAAGAGTAAACAGTGGAATAAATTGATTTCTTAAACACACAAAATGATTTCTGCAAAGAGTAACGGGTCTATAGTATCGATACAGGTACAATCAGTCACCAAAAATACGTTATTTCAAAAAATTTTTGATGTACCATAGGCTATAAAATATTTTATTTCATTTTCAGGTTATGAGGCGTTTAGTGCAAGATTTTTATAAATTTTATAGCAGAAAATACCAAATTAATAGATATAATTCGATTGATTAATGGATATTCAACTACGAATCTAGATTATTAAGTTAGTGTAATGAATATAACTAATTATGAGTGATCGGAGGATTTTATGCTCAAATCAACATTTCAGAGTTGCTTTCTATCGTGTAAGTACATTAATATATCTTTTATCATTATCTCTCTTGTGAAAACACATTGCATTTAACTTCAATGTTACGTTACAATTTTCTTAAAAAACAGCACATGACCAACCCTAATATGGTTGATATGTGTTTTCTAATATCATGAAATTTTAAGTTAACAATTTAAATATCATTATTTAATGCGATGTGGTTTAATTTTCATTGAAATAAACCGCAATAAGAGTATAATTGACTCCTTTATTTCTAGACCTTTTTGTTGGGAGTTGAATCTGAAAGGAATTTAACTAATGGATCAGTGCAAGATTTCAAACTAAAAGGATTCGAATCCAATCTCTTAAACGCTCTGGTGTCAACTCTTAATTTTACGTAACAGCATTTGGAAAATTTAACACTTAATATTTGTTATTAATGTAAAATATTGAAAGATATTTTGGGATAGTGGCTCAATTTTTCGCTTGTCTTTATAAAGACATACTCCATGTTTTACTTTCTATGGAATAAATATCTCCCGTGGACTTCTATCCAACTTCTAATGTAAGGATTAGATTAAAGCGAGTGGCTGCTCCAAAGAAACATCTTAGATGCGTTTCCGTATCATACCAAAAAGACAAACAGTTGATCCCTAGTGTTGAAGCATTGCAAAATATTTTTATCCGAGAAGGTCTCGTGATTTACCAATTTAACCGACTAACTCATAACAATACTGCAATTCATGTTGATAAACATAATGATGGTTTGCAAAAATTAGGAACTTTACCTTGATATTGTTTAATCAAAAAGCTGATTATCATAAATAACTAAGCAAACTTTTGCACTAAGCTCCGGTCAAACGTCTTAAGTAAGAGCGCTTGAGAGTAAATTTGGACTTAAAAGCGGTGCTGCCTACCCTGTTGCCAATATTAAAATCCTAGTATATGGGTTTTAACAATATCAACTGATCAAACCAACTTTCATTAGAGCAAATTAAATTGACCCATTGAGATACTACCTGCTCAAGTAAGGTTATTATTAACTTTCCTTTTAAATTATAATAAAAATTATTACTTAAAAGATCTGCGTATTTTCGTAGTTTTAATTAAAAAAAACCATGGGCTTCTGAAATATCCAAATTCAAGTTTATTGGTGAATAAAAAAAGCAATATTTCAAAATATCCTTATTGGATGTACTTTTGTTGGAGGAAAAATTCACAAAAATTAGATGAAATTGTAATTGATATTGTAATTAGTAACAGAATCATCTTATGAATGTGAATATATTAAAGGAAATTAATTTTCACCTCGGCTTCAACTATGCACATCTTGGAAACTGCATTCATTTTTTTGGAAATACTAAAATGGAGAAAATAATATTTCGCGTACCCGAAACATTAATGATTGATTCGCAGCTACTTTACTTACTTTAGTAACCACCTGTTACTTCTTCACTTTATATAAAATAAGTACAACTATAATTAAAATTACAACTTCATTAAAACTCATCTTTTACTTACCAACTAACTATTTAATTAGGCTAATTACTATTTTTTTCTAAAACCCCAAAGGTACAGTCTACACGAAGCCTTAGACGGATTTGGTGTGATATTGGAAAACCAAACGTGGACGGGGCTAATCGGTCACATTATCAAAAAGGTTAAAACAGGAATTATATTATTTCAACGGTATTCTCATACTTTTAATATTAAAGAGGTTTCACCCACGAGCGCTTCGGATTCCATAAAAACATTATGAGGTTAACCGCAAATGAAAGAGCAGGGAGCTTTTAGCTGGCGTGGCATGAAGGGCTTGCCACCACCCTCCTACGCATAGTAACCCGGCCACCTGAATTAATGGTTTTCAAAGTTGCTTGATGATTTGCGCCTAAGGTGTGGCGTTGGGTTTTAGTCTAGCTGATTATAATTATTAATATTAATATTATATTTACTTTATAATAATAATTGGTGGTTTTCTGCATTGGTAAATAAAATTTTCAGGAGATAGACATGGGGCTCGCTGCTTTGGTAGACACTCACGAGAGAAGAACTGCTGTGGATTTCAGTAATCCATACTTCGATGACCATCTGAAATTTTTTATCGGAGCGCAAAATCCACCCAGAACTTCAAACCTCTTCTTCCTCAGTCCATTTGAAATTCAGGTTTGCAGAACCATTCATTAAACAAATCGGTACTTCGATAAAAGATAAATTTTTAACAAACAATTTTAGGTATGGATGATATTTCTGGGGTTCTGTGTCGTCATAACTTTCCTTTTGCGATGTTTAACAAGCGATAATCTAACTGAGAAGTACTGGGAAGTGTGGTACGTTATTGGAATTACTATTAATCAAAGTAAGTGAGAATATCAGAGATTTCCCAAATCTTAAATCAGAAATTATTATAAAAACAGTGTTCTTAATTCCAGGCAGAAGATTTCCGAGCAAATGGAATAGACTTTCAATCACCATTCCATTAACTTTATGGTTATTGTCGATGACAATTTTTTCTATCTATTACGGAGACGCGTTGAAGGCATCCACGAGTGTCAGCAACAAAGATCTTATAGACTCCGTCGAGAAACTTGCTCCGCTTTTCGAACAACAGAAACTTCGGATTGGAGTCATATCTGGTTCCTTTATAGAGGATTACGTTAAACACTTGGTACGTTCAGTGAAGGTTAAAGATCACAATGGTAACGAGAGTATGTTGTAAATGATATATTATAAGCTATGTTCAGCCATGATCACACCAGTCCTTAGAGCCCCTAGGTTCTTCCTTGGGTTAAGTCACAAGGATAATGAGTTGCGAAGCTTGGAAATGATTATGTAATGGAACACTAGGATACTATACATAGTAAGTGAAGGGCTAGCCACTACCCTTCTACCCATTGTAATCTGGCCAACTGGATTAATGGCATTAAAAGTCGCTAGACTTTATATTATCATTACAATTTTAATATTTATTATGTTATTAAATTAATTTTACGTCTAGCTATTTTATGATTGGCTTATTCTCGTTAGAGGCTATTTTTAAAGAACTGTAGATGTCTGATTGTCGAGATCAATAAATTTGAATTTTCTTTTACTTTATGCTAGCCACCGACGAATCAATATCGAAAACTTTTTCAAAAGGTCTCGGTTCCAATGAAATTTAATTTTAGGAACTTGAAAGATTTCAACGAAAACAAATTGGCTTTCATTTATTTTGGTAATGGATTCGAACTTTCCCTGCGATATTTTGGGAACACAGATTTCCAGTTTTACAGGATAGAGGAAGAGCTTTTCAAAATTCGAGTTTCATTGGCATTCAGAAAAAATTTCACGTGCAAAGTGGCTATTAACAAAGTGTGAGTTATTTCAAATCTATTATTTTTTTAAAGTTCGTTAAAATCAAAAACCTTCTATTTAAATAAGACATTTTACGCTTTCGAAATTTTAAACTTAACTTAATGTTCTCCACTTTCTTACAAAGCTTACATTTGAAAAGGCAATTAATATTTAAGATTCAATTTCGATCTTTAATTTTAAGTATATTAACACGTGAAGATTTGGGGAGCTGGGAAATCGAGGTCTTATTGGCGAAATTAAGTGTACGCTGCCATTGAGTTTATAAGCCCAGAACCCACGCACCCCCTTGAACTTCCAACTCTAAAATAAATATTTTAGTTTGATTAACAATGAATATTTTAATTTGATTTACAAGAAAAATTTCATTTTGATTTACTAATAAAAATTTTAGTTTGATCAACTAATAAGAATTTTAGTTTTTTATTTTGATGGGCGGAACAATACTTTACCATATTTGTACTAAATGTTAAGGTAAGTTTCGGTCCTTCTTACTAAGAACCCACAAACACTTTCAATCCATTCGGTTGTATCCTTAAATATTTGGCAGCCATCTGATTTTCGTTGACATAAGGTATAAATATTTGTCACTTAAGATTGATAAGCCATGTAATTTAATAGGACTTATATGGAACAATCTAAGAATTATTTAGCTCTGGCGTACTGGCTGGCCAAGCAACAGATCCTGCGCGAAGAAATCCAATCACCCGGATGTCCAGATAAGTGCAGATACCTGTTCTAAAGTGCGGTGGAGCGGTATCATGCACGAATTACATATCACGCCAAAGAGCCAGAGGTAGATCTTCTAAAGCGTTAGTTAAATTTCCGTCCAAAAATTGAGATAAGTTTGAGCGTTTAGTCTGAGTTGAAAGAAGTGAGGTTAAAATAAAAAAAAAAATAATAATCAGCTAGGCTAATACCCAAGGCACCACCTTAGGCCTAAGTCATCAAGCGACTTTTGAAGCCTTTTAATTCAGGTGGCCAGGTTACAATGCGTGGGAGGGTGGTTGCTAGCCAACAGCTCCCTACACTAACTATTACCGTTAACCTTAACAAGTTTTATGGAAGGGGAAACCGAATAGCTCGGGGTAAAACCCCTTAAACCAGTGGGGAGAGTACTTGCAATCTCAACGTGGAAGGAGTTGGTCCGAGTTTGTGCCACAAGCTGGGATCGAATCCGGCGCCCCTTGCTACGAGGCGAAAGCTCTAACCGCTCCGCCACCCCACGTTACCGTCTCACTATTAAACTTTGTGGTATTGACTAGTTCACAGCTTTAAAAGGGCGTAGGAGAGTGGTGGCAATCCCTGCATGCCACGCGAGCCAACAGCTCCCTACACTAAACAGTCGCCTATTTTAACGTACGATAAATTTAACGTAAACTTTACCTAAGGATATCGAACTACTATGGCGTGCAGATTTTCTTGGCTCCAGTGGTGCATGTTATGCGAGTTAATGATGTTGTTACGGAAAAACGTTGCTTCGTCTCTAAACAGAATAAGTGGCGGATAAACAGGAATTGGGAAAATTAGTATAAAATAATTTTTATTTACTCTACGAGTGTTGTGCCATTAATGTGTGTATTAAAAAAATAGCTCGTTGGGACTTACCGAAGTAGTGTAGTTGATTTGCCAATTTAAATTTGTGTCGTCAAATTTTTAATGGCCCATATCTCCGACAGGAGGCGATTTAGACTTCTTGTGACCCATAAATCACGTCCTAAAATATTTGTTAAACATTTCCGTAACTTCCTGTAAAACAATTATGCTGAAACTGTTTTTTTTTGTTGGCAACACCATGAAAGATTGGTTGGTTTCATTTATTATACATTTTATTAACTAATAGAACTATTTACAAGGGGAACTATAAAACTATTACATTGTGATGCGCCCTCTGGGCAGCGTGGCGGTACTCTAGCACGTTTTCTTGTCTCTTTGTTTCTAGAGTGTAATAGTCGTCTGCTATATTAGTTGGTAGGGGCTGTACATAAACTATTGATATTAGAGATCAGATTTACGGATATATTGCTTATAAATGCTCAGAATTGTACACATCCAGCAGATAAAACCCCAGGTTTGTGCTTGAAATCGTAAGCCATATTGGGAATAATAATAATTTTTCTAATTTTAAAAATTTAGAATTTAAGCTTTTGATGTTTTTAATTAGAATCGGCACTTTACGAGAAACGGGTTGTTTGTCAAGGTGGACGGAAGAAATGGGGCGTCTCATTGCGTTGAAAAAGATGAAAGAGGCTCATCTGGGAGTTACGGAGTACATTCTTCTTAAGGATCTAAAAAGCTCATTTCTGCTTCTGGTAGGAGGATACATGCTGGCGTCATACTCATTTATCCGTGCTATAATAATAAACAAGTCCTTTGGGAACATCTGTGTCTCGAAACAATCTTAATTAGTGCAAGCCATGAAATTACAACAATGTTTACCTTTGTTACTTTGGGGATGAAAAACTATAGCCATACCACGAATAGCTGACTAGACATAATCTTTGCATTAATTTTGCTATGATCTAGCATTATATTATTGCATAGTTTTCATCCGTTTTTAAATTCAAGAACCTAAACTTTGAGTTATTATTTTTAATCCTTCATTGAAAATCTCACCACACTATTAACTGAAGTCTACGAGATATGTAATAATTATCTTCTCGGTACCTACAGGAACAATATCGCCCATCATCGTATCTGTTTGGTTTATAAACAAAATAAAACCACTCGATAGTATCGTTCAAGATCGACCTCATTCGTATAAGCTATTTGGTACTTGCTTTTTAATTGTGTCATACAATTAACTTAAATATAAACTTTGTTATTCTTCATTGGGAATATTCTGTTACTTGTTACTTAAGCTTGCCATTCTGAGATTGCAGATTTGGCATGTTTGGTTTTTCTTATTAATTCATGTGTAATCAAGAGATTACGACAATTAAACATTTAGATGTATATATTATGTTGATCTTTGTTTGTGAATTTTGATTAAACCACTCGCAGTATAAAACGAATATCATATAAAACATATCCTTTCAGATTGAAGTTTGGGATTTAGCACGTTGCATTATCTGATTCAAATTCAATTCGTGGAATTTAATCAAGGTTTTATCCTATTCGGAAAATCAAAATTAAGTAATCATCAACATAGAGATTTTGGCGGCATTGATAAATTACTTAGACGTTATAGCAGAAGCACTGTATGTTTCGACACGCCTTGCCTCAAAAAGTAATTTTTGGGATTTTAATTTGAAACATATTGGTAAAAACCTGATTATATCATGCTTTAAACCCACGTCAATATCAGCTAGCGGCGTATGTATATCATCGTACACTACCTGTTCTATACTTTCCTGAATATTCTAAGTACTAATATAAATTTTTGTGATTCTTTCAAAATACCATTATATACTAGCTGCTTACAACCAATTTTTACGATTAATTGGCAGTTAATTAAACAGCGTGTACAGCAAACGTTGGTTATCACATTTTGGGGGAAGAACACTCAACTTTTTCGGCCAGGTGAGTCATTTGTGCTGGTAAATTTGATTTGAAATATCCAGTGTTCGGAATTGTTTATCCATTATCCAAAACATTTCCGATTTATTTAAAAAACATTGGTAAAAAGAAAATCATTTTAACTTATTTAGTTATGTTTTTTACGCAACCAAGCATTTATTTGAATAAAAGTGGTATTTAATTAAATAATTGTTTTTTTATTTAAATAATAGGCTTATTCACTTTCGATTATTTTAACATTCTACAATTTTTATTCAACTATTGGTTATTTAAATAAATATTATTTAAATATAGCCGAGCTTATTTTATTCATGGATAAAAATTAATCGACTGCCGAGCACTAGAAATATCACACTTTTTGAAATTCAAACAAGTTGGCCAGCCAAAATATACCTCTCCTCGGAAGAATAGTCCCTAGTGTTATTAATTTCTCGAGATAACTCTTTAAGATATATCTCCGCAATTTAGAGTTATTTGTTAAAAATGTTATCCCAGTTCTATCCCGCCCGGTATAAAATTTTAATTATAATTAAAATAATTGAGACGAAACGACCAATTTTAATTTATTCAGAATATCATAAGTTAGTTGTTACAACAGTGAGTTAGACGTACTATAACACTGCACAATTGAATTTAACCCTTTTTTACAGTACACGTTTATAAGTTGAATACATGTATAATACGAAGCAAATTTTAATGAAATAAATATCTACAGTGGGTATTACAACGACCGTTCGCTTTTTGGTTTATAATTTTAACGGAATCGGGCTGATTTTAATTAAACGATAGTTTATCGAAATTGTGTTAAAATAATATTCCCTAAGGCCGCGCGATAAATTTACGAGAATAATTTCCCGTCGCCGTTATATCGAAAATTTATTTGATTCGGGATTGCCAGAACTGTAATGTTGTGGGCGAGTGATTAGAAAATAAAATTGCAACCAGAATTATACAAAATTATAAATGTTTATTTTTATTCAGAACAGTCTATGGAACGTTCTTGATTTAACTTTCATCAATAGCCCAACAATATATATCCCTTCTACGTAATTGTACAGAACTGGTACTTAAGTGTCTAAGACTAGATTTGTCTTAGTTCATCGTGATTGAAACATAAACCAAAACACACTTACACTTAAGTAAATATTATAAATTATACTGAGTAATTTTAACTAAATTCAAACTACCTAACTATAAACTCCGTCTTAATTAACAGCTGAGAGCTGTTCGCTACTAATTACTTCCAATCTACTTAATTAGCCTCACAGGTTGAGTTGACAATTTCAAGGGTATAATTAGGTTATTCCAATTCAAAAAATAATAACAGTCAATTTTATCTTACAGCTGACTTGAGTTAGTTCACAATTACTTTAACACTTTCAGTCTTAAGCACGCACTGTTCATACACTTAAGTCCATTCACTCACGTTCCAAACGCGAAACACAATTTAACTCTTTTCTTGACCGAAGACCGAACATACTAATTAAAACCGCAAAGTTACCTCATAACTTTTGACCGACACCAGGACCCCGTCCTGTAGTATTTCGTCTGACAGCCAAGAACTAAGAAAGACTAAATCTTCTAAATTGACGGCAACGGCCTTATATACCTTTACTTCGTGTTTTTGTTGACCCCTCAAGATTTGACTAAAGTTCGAAAAATTGAAGAGATTATATATTTTACCCGGTTTGATTGATAGTTCTCCACACGGTGGCGCTATATTATTACTTTTATATAGTTTCAGCGGGAGTTTTGAATAATTATCCTTTTTCTAAGCGTTATTAAAAGGTAAAAAACCCACCTTATCATAATGGTTTCTTTACTTTTTATTTTCCAAAAGGAAGTCAATGGCTCGGCGGTAAACTATCTGCATTGTAACGATGCGACCCGAGTTCAATTCCTGAACACGATCAAATAAATTAAAATACTCCGATATTTAATTAAATATAAGATTAAAATAATTTATTAATATTTAATTAAATATAAGATTAAAATAATTTATTAATATTTAATTAAATATAAGATTAATATAATTTATAAATATTTAATTAAATATAATATTAATATAATTTATAAATATTTAAACTGAGTTAAAACCGTCACGACGGTGAGGGATAACGAAAAAACACCATCCAAACCAAACCCATCCGCAAAATAAACCGTTAACGCTCACCGTCACACGGTGATTTTGCCAACACTACGAAAAACTGCGAACGCAGAGATTTCGAGACATTGCGTACATTGATTAACCTTTGCATGGAAAAAGCGAACGCGTTCGCCGGGCAGACAGACAGACGGACACGGTGATTGTATATGAAATTATACAAATCGTTATATCTGATATTTAGATCGTTTAGCTACGGGACTATTAAAAATGTTTATGTTAAAATTCCACGGCCAAACGATATATCTGGTATTTAGATCGTTTAGCTACGGGACTATTAACAATGTTTAGGTTTAAAGTCCGCGGCCAAACAATATATCTGGTATTAAGATCCTTTAGCTAACCGGGAGTAGTAGCTCACTCCTGTAATCCCAAGCGTCTGGGAGGCAGAGTTGGTAGAAGGCCGTGTGAGGACGACCACCAATGCCCCAACGGGTGGTCGGAACACTTCCGCCACGGGTGTCCCCACGTATCCCCCCGTTGGCGTGGCCGTTACACATATCTCACCCTGATTAATCAGTTATTGTGTGTGTGTGCCTAGGGTCGACACCGATGTGTGTGTTTCTCAAAAAAAAAAGATCGTTTAGCTACTGGTCTATTTAAAAAGTGTAGGTTTAAAGCCCACGGGAAAACTATACACCTGGTATTTAGATCGTTTGGCTACGGGAATATTAATAAGTTGGCAAGCCAAAATATACCTCTCCTCGGAAGAATTGTCCCTTGTGGTATTAATTTCTCGAGACGACCCTTAAAGATATCTCCGCAATTCAAGACAAACTTGGCCCGCTTTTCCCAAAACAGAAGCTACGGCTTGGCGTCTTATCTAATTCATTCATAGAGGATTACGTGAAGCACTTGGTACGTTCAATGTTGGTTTAAATGCACATGATAAATAAGTGTTTGTGTATTTGTAAATGTAACAAGTTGGCAAGCCAAAATATACCTCTCCTCGGAAGCATTGTCCCTAGTGGTATTAATTTCTCGAGATGACCCTCAAAGTTATATCTCCCCAATTCAGAGTTATTTACTAATAACATAATCCCGGTTCAATCCCGCCCGGTATAAAATTTTAATTTAAATTAAAATAATTGAGACGAAACAACCGAGTATAATTTATTCAGAATATTATAAATTAAGTAGTTACAACAGTGAGTTAGACGAATTAGAACAACGCACAATTGAATTTAACCCTATTTACAGAAAATTTTTATCAGTTAAATGTAATACGAAGCAAACTTTAATAAAAGAAATATCTACAGAGGGTATTTGTATTTTTATCGCTTACGATATAACAACACAGAAAACCTTCTTTAAACCACTTCACACGAAAAAATGATAATTAAAGCCAACAATACCGCCCAAAAGCTCAACACAATCAAAATTAAAATACAACTAGCGGTATTAATTTCTCGAGATGACCCTCAAAGTTATATCTCCCCAATTCAGAGTTATTTACTAATAACGTAATCCCGGTTCAATCCCGCCCGGTATAAAATTTTAATTTGAATTAAAATAATTGAGACGAAACAACCGAGATTAATTTATTCAGAATATTATAAATTAAGTAGTTACAACAGTGAGTTAGACGTACTAAAACAACGCACAATTGACTTTAACCCTATTTACGGTACAAGTTTAGCAGTTAAATATAATACGAAGCCAATTTTAATGAAAGAAATATCTACAGAGGGTATTTGTATTTTTGTCGCTTACGAAATACTTGCCGCATAGTTAACGCTCATTTTATTTCAACGTTCGCCTGATCAAGATACCGTAGATATCTGGTAGTGGACGACTCGTAGACTGTCGGAACCATCCTGTTGACGTTGGGACACATACCGCATGAAAAAGACCAAAACCGTCCAATTTCCAATATCATATAATGACTCGCACACCCAGGATATCAATGACTGCATTAGGAATCGTAGATATCCAAATATCCACACCACCAAAAAACTTATTAACAAGAAGCGAAAAACTTACCATTCACAAAGCACAGAAAGCCACTTGACTAAACGTATATCAATAAATGACCGTAGAGGGAATAGTTAGGGTTCTTTATAAATAAACACAAACGAACCCAATTGATGAACTGCATTAAACATCTTAATCAGCCGAGAAAACGTTTAAAATAAATTACAACCGAGTTTAAAACCAGACCAACTCGATATGTTGTTAATAAATGAATTATTAAGCTTGAAAACCAATACGCTAAACCTAATAGATAAGAATATACGACTGAAAAAACTAAATAAATTACAAAAAACTAACGGGTTCTACCCTTTATCTTATCTGCTGACTGCGCTAAAACAAGATTTGACCATTAAATTTTTTGAAAATGCGACGTATAGACTTTGAAGGTTCCGTCAAAAATTATCCTTTCCCAAACGTAAAGGTTCTCAAAACATTAATACACAAAAAATAAGTAAAAAGGTTCCTCCAAAAAATGAACCATTTTGCGGAAGAAGTAAATAATTTTAAAAGAATAAAAGATAAAACAAATATACAACCGCAAAAATAAAACGTCAAATAATAGAAGAAAACAATCTTTAACTCCATTCATTAAAAAAACCCTAAACAAAAGTACCAAATTGAAATAAAGCAACTTATTATATTAAACAAGATTAAGTCTTTATAATTTTTTCGTAAAAAAACCACATTAGGCCTTCACAATTTCATTCGTAAAAAAATTCAAGACTTTGTTAACTATTATGCTTACAATGAGTGTCTTATTTGCAGTATAGCTTGAAGTTATCGTTGGTTCTGTGGTAGAGCGCTCGACTGCCTAACTGAACGGCCCGGGTTCGAAACCTGGGTGACGCATTTGTTTTTAATCAAATGAGAAATCGCTAAATTAGAATTTCTTCGATGCAATAATTTCAATTTCAATTCTATTTCAATTAAACCAAAATTTCGTACTCTATTAAATACGCTTCCGATAAAGCTGAAGATATAATTTTCAATAAGGCGTAACAAGTGTCGGTGGTTCTGTGGTAGAACGTCCGCCTATCAAACAGGCGGTCTCGGGTTCGAAACCCGCCCGATGCGATCGCAAATTGATACTAAGACGAATACCGTGAACAATTGGTGGAAACCCTGCCATTGAATGTTGAGAGGTAGCATTACACTCAGCACTCGCTCCGTCCCAAAAGTCAATAAGAAAGAGTTGGAGAGTTACCACCCGTACATACACACCACAAACTCAACACCCACAAACGTCATAACAATAACACAACATTACCACCCTACACATAAACATTACAATAGCGAAATATCCAAACTACTGAATTAAACCTGTCGTGACGGCGAGCGTTGACGAAAAAAAAACCACCAAACCAACCCCGACTGCAAATTAATCCGTTAACGCTCACCGTCCCACGGTGGTTTTGCAAACACGGTTTTTCGACTTTGTTCCCTAATTACTAGCAACCGCGAACGCAGAGATCTCGAGAAACTGCGTACGCAGTGATTACACTTTGCACCGAAAATGCGAACGCGTTCGCAGGCCTGACAGACAGACAGACCCACCCACAGACCTACCCACAGACCCACCCACAGACCCACAGACAGACACGGTCGTTGTATAACCCCTCCTAGGGGACTTTGTCCCCTCGGAGAGGTAAAAACGCAATCGGTTCGATTATCAGGTTTTAATATATTTATCAGTTTTGGTCACTTCCGTTTAAAAGTGAACCTGAAGGGTTATATCTTCTGTGAATTTAAGCCGATAGAGGCTATCTCTATTATTTCTTGTGACCCGGTCCAAATCTTGTTAAAATAAACAAATATAATGAGTTATCGGTAGATTTAAACAATCTTGGAATACAGTTTATATTCCTTTTGTATATTTTCTTATGTAATTTTTCGACTGTGCCTCGTGGGGCACCGAAACATTTGCATATCCTGGCATCCGAAAATTGTACATCGAATTCCTGTTGAAATAGGCATGGCCACACAAAACTATTGAACCTAGTTTAGGTCGGTTAATTTGCCGGTTTTATTTTAAAAATTTTTAAAACTGTCGAAACTGGTTTAAAGCGATAGTGTGACCTTGACTCTCTTGAGATTTTCTAGATAAATTACAGCGCCACCTAGTTATCCAGTTGTCGAATTTCCAAAATTTCATACAAGTGAGCTGAGTCCAAATTACTTGGTGTATGTAAAGTCTTAAAATATAAAACGAATATCGTTCGTTTGACAAAAAAATACTAATGAAAAAATATTTTTTAAAAACGGAACAATTGACGAAAAACAACCGTAGACCAATTGTTTTCAGCTTATCTATTCTTTAGAATCTCAGTTTTTTTTATTTAACCTCGTTTTTTATTAACCAGCATAAAACAATTTTTTGCAATTGTTTCATGATTTCCTGTAGTTACTCGAAATATGTTATTGAAGTGGGATTTAGCAAAAATTAACGTCATTTTTATTTTAAAGTGACGTCATGGGCCGTCAAGCTTTTTAAATTCAAATGTGGTTGATTGAGAAAACAATTTTTCTACCGCCATAGAAATGCCTTGTTAGATATATGCAATGAAATTTACATAAGAAATGCAAAAACCCTTTATTTTGCTAATTACTACAAATTAATGAATTAAATAAATTCGCCTAGTTTCAGATAAGTTTGTTTCTTTTCCTTTTGCAATTTCAATACCTTGCTCTGCAACTTGTCCATTGTTACCGCTAGAGTTGCTACCTTAAGCTTAGCCTCATCAAGCTTGGTTTTAAAGTCGTTAATTTCCCTTTCATAAAAGGGTTTCTCTGTCTCGCCTTTTAGCTCCATTAAATATTCCAAATACTCCATTTTCCTTTTCAAATTAGATGTTTTCTCTTTTTCTTTGGCGAAATCTAGTTGCGTAACTTTGAGATCACCAGCGCAATCATTTATTTCTAATATCAGAGACGTCAAGGAATTGACTGTAGATTGATATTCTTTAAAATGTCTGAGTTCCATAGGGCGAATGGGCTCTGTTTCGGCGTCATTGGTGTTTGTGTCAAGTGCTGGACTGGGAGTGGAATTAACAGAACTGTCTAAAAAGTCACTGGACGTTTCCCCTTGAGAGGCTGCCAAGACTTCAACAATCATGTCCGCGATGTCCTCGGAACCATATCGCTGGGCAATATCCAATGGCGTCTCATTTTCTTCGTTCAAAGCGTGCACACTAGCCCCGTTTTCAAGTAAAACTTTAGTGACGTATTTGTGTCCGTACTCGCAAGCTATGTGAAGTGGCGTACTACTTTTAAAGCCAACATCATTGACGTCAGCACCGTTTCGCAGCAAAAAGGAAACCAGATCCGTATTTCCGTTGAACGCGGCTATTCCTATTGGAGCATTATCTCCGGGCCTTTTCGTATTTACGTTGACACCGTTTATCAGGAAGAGACCGGCGACTTCCTCGTGACCTTGGCTCGTGGCCGCGTGAATAGGCCCCCAGCCTTCATTGTCGAAAATATTCGGGTTCGCGCCGTGTTCTAAGAGCATTTTACACATCCTGTAATCACCTTTCCAAGATGCCCAGAGCAGGGCAGTTTCGCCTTGATCGTTCCTGGCATTGACGTCCACTCCAATTTGCAAAAAATAGAGCACCTTCTCGAAATCTTCTTCTTCCGCTGCCAAAATCAGGTTCCTTTCACTCATCCTCAAATGAACTGTTTGATAAATAGATATAAAAACGTTAATGGTTGGTTTTCAATTGCGATGGAAAGCGTAAACTTATTTTCCATTCGACACGCTTTTTGTGTCGCTTGATAAAATATATTATATTGTTCAAATTAAAATTATTACTTTTGGGAGACATAGACCAAAGTTAATTATCTCACCCCGATAAGACCTATTTTGACGGTCGGTTTTATTTAACACTAAATACGAAGACTCTAGAGCAAAAATTGTTTTTATTTACTTTTATATTTTGCTTCGAGTAGAAATATGGGCGTTACCTGTTATACAAACCATGCCTCGAAAAACTGCGGTCTTGAATGCTTTTAAATAAATTGTTTAAATGGTACAGTAATAAAAGTACCATTTATATTTTAATTTTCTAACTCACCACCCAAAAGGTCGTAAGTTGTATCAAGCTAAGGTGGCGTATGTGAATATAATATTTCTCCAAATATACAAACATTATAAATGGATTATTAACACAATAATGATATATCGTTTTTTCACTTTAGAAAAGGGAAATATTTAGCCTCTTTACTATTTAAAGCAGGAATGAATCTAACAGAAGCCAGTAGAATGATGGTTTGGTAGATAGGTGAGCGAGAATTGTCGATTTAGTGTTGTGCAATGGTGGTCATGGCATTGTCCATGTTTAAGCTCAAAACAAATCTTTACAATATGGTTATAGAATTTTCTTACAGTAGCTGAAGAAGGGCAACATTTCTCTTACATTAAAAGATCCAGCTGAGATCAAAGGATTAAGTTCAATTTGTTCACTTGACGTCCAGTAGCTAATATAAGCCACTATTATTTTCTCCTTGACAATGACACAATGTTGTTTCGACCTTAGTCGGCTGTTAATTTTTGGAAATAAATATATTTTTACTTGCGCATTATGAACGTGTTTTCATTATTCTTGTTATAAACAATAAGTTGTTGACAGAAGCCGATTACTTTAAATTTGGTAAACAACTATCTCACACCAAATTCCTCATCCAAAATATGCACAACGATTTAGGTAGATATGTCACTTATACATTTACAAAATACTGAGGAATGTTTCGTCAGATGTGATGTCGTTATTATAAAAAATAGACAGAATAGTTGCGTTTTCAAATTTGGAATACAATGAAAACTCACCTGCTTAGCAAAGATTTGGAGTGGGTATTTAGTGTGTTTTAGGTCAGTTTCTACAACGGGTGAGGTGGTTATGGCAGGTACCAGTAAAGACCAGTCATTTGATTTACAGATTTTCGCAAATTTTCTTTTAATTATTCCATGCCACTGAAATATGTCTATTTAATAAGTTAGTTAACACATTTTATATACAGGGTGTCTCAATTTGCTCGATCAGGCCATTTTTCTCAAAATGTATTTATGCTAGGGTGCTGAAATTTTCAGGGTTTATTTGTTAGGAATGGAAGGCTTTGGTTACTAAATTTCAGAAAAATCGAACCATTTTGTGACGTTTTGGAAAATTTATTTTTTCACCGGTAGGTGTCACGCAAAATGTATCAATAGAAAAGTTGTAGGGCATAGTCGAAAGTGTAAAAATAATTTTGGTTCGGTTGAAAAAGACCTTTTTTCACTGAGTTTGGAGGTCGGGGGAAAAACAAGTTGTACTGGCAGGCAACAGCCTTTAACGTAAACAATCGTACATAATCACAACACACATGTACATTTATTTTAGGGAACTTATGCTTTCAGCTATGTAGTTAATAATCAGATCTGCAAAAAGTTAGTAATTAGACAAAGTAGACAAAGACCGCGTCTTCCATTTCGACGTGGTTACGAGTAAGATCATCAAACAAAGATTTGTAGACCAAAAATTACGCTTATTTTTCTTTTGTTGTTTTTTAACGTGAAATATCAATTGTCCGAGTAGTATTTAAAGCGTTTACATTTCAAAGTTAAAACATTATCTCAGCTAGGCCGATTGTTGTCTTGTGGGGTGGCGGAGTGGTTAGCACTTTCGCCTCGCAGCAAGAGGAGCCGGGTTCGATCCCAGCTTGTGGCACTGGGTGAAAACTCGGAACAACTCCTTCTGCGTTGAGTTTGCAAGTTCTCTCCCCACTGGTTTAAGGGGTTTTCCCCCGAGTGCTTCGGTTTCCCCTTCCATAAAAAAAACCTGTCTAGGTTAACGGTAATAGTTAGTGTAGGGAGCTGTTGGCTCGATCTCTTGGCATGCAGGGCTTGCCACCACCCTCCTACGCATTGTAACCCGGCCACCTGAATTAAGGGCTTCAAAAGTCACATGATGACTTAGGCCTAAGGTGGTGCCTTGGGTATTAGCCTAGCTGATTTTTATGCCTCTTTACACTCGAGATCAGCGCGCTCATATGCTAGAATTATTTTACGGAGAAGGTCGTCGTAATGCTACTCTAGTAAGGCAGTTATTTAGACGAAGATTTCCCAATTGCAGACCAAGTCATACGACGGTTCTTAGAGTGGTCCGCGGCTTCGACAACTGGGGTAATATCAATCCGAGGTTTCGTGGTCGTGGTCTCCAAGACATCGACATGTAAAACACCATACTTGCCTACTTCGTCGCCTATCCTCGAGCGAGCGTCAGGACTGCCAGCTTTGACTTAGGGTTGGATCGAAACTACGTTTGGAGAACACTCAAAAGACACCATTTTCATCCTTATCGAGCGACACTTCACCAAGGACTGCATGACGGTGATAGACAGCGCCGACTCGACTTCTGCAATTGGTTTTGCCTCATGGCTGACGCACACCAGGATTTTCACGATCAACTACTGATGTCCGACGAATGTTCATTCGGAAGAGATGGGCCTTTCAACCGTCAAAACCAACATATGTGGGACTACGAGAATCCACACTGGGGATTTCCTTACCGCCAATAAGTGCAGTTTCGCTTATATGTGTGGGCTGGTCTGTTAGGTGACAGAATTATTGGCCCGTTCTTCCTGCCAAATCGTCTTAACGGTCAAAACTACTTGGGAGTTCCTTCAAAATGAAATATCCAACGTGTTGGACGACATTCCTCAGGCAGAGTTCAGACGCATCTGGTTCCAGCAAGATGGGGCGCCACCTCACCAATATCTAAACGACGAGTTTCCTGGAAGATGGATCGGAAGAACTGGTCCTGTTCGTTGGCCTGCAAGATCCCCTGATCTAATACCACTCGACTTTTTTCTTTGGAAATTCGTAAAGGACTACGTATACCCAACACCTGTGACGAGCGTTGAAGATTTACGACAAAGAATCATCGAAGCATGTCGCCGGGTGACTCCAGAAATGGTTCTGTGCATTGCATCAGAAGGTGGAATTTTTGAAAACATTTTGTAGAAGTCATTAAAAAACATTTGTCACTTGGGCTAATTATTATTTGTTTATTTTTCGAAATCTTATAACTGAAATGCATGTTACCTACAATTCGTTAATGCTATTGCCTGCTAGTACGAATTGTTTTTCCCCCGACCTCCAAACTCAGTGAAAAATAGGTCTTTTTCAACCGAACCAAAATTATTTTTACACATTCGACTATGGCCTACAACTTTTCTTTTGAAACATTTTGCGTGACACCTACCGGTGAAAAATAAATTTTCCAAAACGGCAGAAAATCGTTCGATTTTTCTGAAATTTAGTAACCAAAGCCTTCCATACCTAACAAATAAACCCCGAAAATTTCAGAACCCTAGCATAAATACATTTTGAGAAAAATGGCCTGATCGAGCAAATTAAGACACCCTGTATACTCTGCTCGAATGTATCCAAAAAATTAATATGACGTTAAAAATATAGATTTTTTGTAAAAGACGATTTCTTTAAGAAACTTTACAGGTAACGACCCGCAAGTGGGTATCAAATAAAGTGTCTTACATAGTCAGATGATTTTATGGAAGGTTGGGTTGGCTATTTTCTATTGTTTTTTTTATCTCGGGTATTGGGTAAGTATTGATACCTTTTGGGCATGAGGCTTCCCACCTCTAGAGTCAACACATAGATTGGGTAGCAAAATCTACGTCGGCCCAAGAATATGGCGGTTGTACTTATTTTACAAGTGGGCGAGACTAAGGTGGTCTTCATGTATATCTCGGGAACATGTGGTCTATAAACGGATTAAGCAATAATTTTAGTAGGCTTAAGCTTAGAAGCCGTCGGATATTTGCAAAAGGTGGGCCCCGGGTGGCAGTTAAAAGTAGGGGGCCGAACAAGATAGCTAAGTAAATGTACCCGGGCGGCTGTTTAAAGGTACGGGACCGATATAATGTAACAAGATCAGTTGGCCATGGAGGGTAGTTTAGTATTGGGGACGAGTTAATGTAGCCGAAACAAGATGGTAAGATAAGTGTACCCGGAATGGTAGATTTCAGGAAGCGGACCGAGACAAGGTAGCAAGGTCATTTTTGCCCGGGTGGAAGATAAAAGGTACAGGATGAGACACGGTAACAAGATTAGTGGGTCGCGGGTGGTAGCTAATTTACTATTAAATTTATTAAAGCCAGTCTATTGGGCCCACTATCGTACGTATACAAAGCAGATTGAAAACAGATAAATTAGTTATATATGAAACTACTTGGGATATTTCAGTTGAGATAAAGTACGTAGCCACAACCCTTAAATATTTCGCAAAATATTGATAAGATTAAAAATCACTATTGGTTATAGCGAATTTTCAATCTCATTTAGCTTCAACTAAAATTTGCTCAATTTATAGCAAATTTCTTAAAAATATGTTTTTATACATTGAAACAAAAGACTGTCAGACTTCAACATTTAATAAATATATAAAATGAGGACCACCCCTACTTTCAGTTTAAAGCTGGTAGTTAAACCAGCACTGGCGATCTGAACTGTACCAATTGTTTTGATAGTGTGAGAGTTAAATTATTGAACAGTAGAAATGTTTAATGACGCAGGTTCCAGAAAGTGTACAGCGCCTTCTTGCGTTATTTTAAGTATGAACGTTTGCAATGCCATTTTTTATGCATTTTTATTAACTTTTCTAACGCCATCTGTTTCCAAACCAAAAAATAGCCATGAAACACATTTTTTTTCTATAATAATAACAATAATGACAAATAACATAAGTTTATAATATACTTCTACCTATACTAGCGAGAGTAAGGTGTTCTTCATGTATATATCGGGAACGTGTGGTCTAGTGACGCATTAGGTAATAGGCTTAGTAGGCTTAAGCCTAGAAGCCATCGATCTAATGTTAACAGAGATTTATCCCATAAAAAATCAGAACCGGTATACATGACTCCCTTCGGCCACTTTTTGCCCAATTTTTTTAGCTTATTTAATAACATCACCACTCTACGCATTGTAACCCGGCCACCGCTGTTTAACGGCATTAAACGTCGCTAGATTACTTGGGCCTAAAGTGGTGCTTTGGGTATTAGCCTAGCTTATTATTATTAACTTCCGTCGATAGCGGAAACGGCTATCTCCATGTATACGGGACGAACAAAAGCGCGCGAAGTTACAATTAGTGCCACGTAGAGCAGAGCTAGCCCTAACGACGCTTGATTTACATTTTTCACGGGCGTCGATGCGTTTGTTGACTTGTGAAATTTAGATTTGGGGGAAATTAAAACGAAACCACTTATGTGTCAATATTTTGGAAGAATATTTTATTCATTTCAATATGAAATGGTATTCTCGTAAAATATTCGTAGTTTAAAGTTTATCTCATATTATGATTTTTCGCCATCAGATGGCGACACGCCGCGACGTCAACGTCTTGGGAGAAATCGCTGTTAATGCATAACGTATGTAAGATTCTAACTAATTGGAAGCTAATATATTATAAACATATGCAAACAACCACTTTCAGTCATCTGACTCTGGTTTGAAATAAGAACAGCATAAAAAAGAATTGGGTTAATTGGAACAATAGCCCCGCCTCTCCCTTTGCTCCCCTTTCTCGACCCCCCTTAAAGTACTTTTTAAGGAGATTCCAATGGTGAAAAATTATTTCCCGCAAAGCTTTATTTATAAAGTTAATTAAAAAATTGCCCAAAGACTATACATTGGCGCCTAACGGCGCCGCGCACTCACTCCTCCCAGCCCCGTTCTTATAATCATCATGGATGCATATATAAACCCCATTAACTATAAGTACTAATTCCCTAAAAATAATTTTTCACATTAAAAAACAAAAGGAAGTTTTAACCGCAATTTATTATTTAGAAAGATATGTTAAATGTTAAATTGTTACTTGCCAGCAATTTTTACCACGGAAAATACGACATATTTCGAGATTTTTGTACGTGTAAGCTAAAAGTAAAACTGGACTCGTAATCGAAGTATTGGCGCCTCACGGCGCCGCGCACTCACTTCGCTCGAGCGCTGGGGGCGCCCGGCGCCACCCCAGCCCCATTCTTGCTAATCAAGCTGTGCCATCTATACCGCGACCTAGAGGACAGTACCTAGTATAGTCTCTTGTGGTGCGAATTAAACAAGGGAGAGCGACTGAGAGATGAATCGATCCCACACGAAGGAGTTTTCCCTCCTCCTGCGTGCATATATTAACCCCACCGACGGACATCGTATCCAGTGAAAGCGTACCTAGAATCTAGCGAATTGAATTCGCCGTAAAAATAAACACACATTTTCGGTTTGGATACTTTTAAAAATTTTGTAATATCTTGCCGTTAAATTCGTCATCAGTCCTACCTTATCCAACACGTACAAAAATCTCGTATTTCCCTAGAAAATGTCGAAATGTGTCGTATTTTACGAGGTAAAAATTGCTGACAAGTAACAATTTTATATTTATCATATCTTCCTAAATAATAAATTTATGTTAAAACTTATTGAATTACTGTAATCCTTGACAAATAATACACCTTAAAAAATAAACAAAAACCACCCTGGACAAATAATTCACCTTAAAAAATAAACAAAAACCAAAAGTACCTTTTGTTAAAAATAGCCTTAGAATCTTCCGAACTTGCGGAACTACGCGGAGACCTGGTATCGGGCATGGTTAGCCGATAATGAAACCGTATTATCCGTTTTGTGAAATGTTTCTTTTTTGTTTCGGGCACCGTCATTTTAATCCCTAGACCTCACGTCTACTACAGCAGCATATTTTGCGAATATTGTGGTCCTACTGGCGCCATTACCACTCCCAACAAATAAAGAAAGGCGGATTTTCGAAAGGGCAAAAACGGCGCGACGGAGAGCTCTGTTCGCCGCGGAGTGAATTCTACGCCCCGAACCGTTCGGTTCGTACATCTTTAAAATTAATTATTTGCGGCTAATAATTATTGCACCATTAGTTTCCCCTTAATAAGTACGTTGGTAAGGTGGAACTAAAAAGTGGGAAACATGTGGCGGGGCTATTGTTCCAAATAGCCGTTTTTTCTAGTAATCACGAAACTGGGCTACGCTCAGTAACGCTCATCAAGTATGAGCCAAGGTAGGACGAATTTAATAGTTACCATTGCTAAACTGAAAAAAAAAACCATATTTCTATGTGTATCTTGCGTGATATCAGATTCTTTGCACGTTGACCTAGTGTATTAACCCATAAGGGTTGGGGTTAAAATAAGTCGATACAAGGTACATTTACCGTTATGTTATTCATTTAAGGTGTCACGACCCTTTATAGTGACGTAAAATAAACAATATTTATATTTAAGGGCCGACGTGTTGATGGAAGGTATATTATTTTATTCTTAGGACTGTCTCTTGCAAAAATTCTTGATAACAGAAATATTTACCGTCCTGTAACAATTGACAAATAATTAAAATAATAATGAAGGAATAATTGAGCAGCAAGAGCACTTAACTCAGCTAATTCACAGCCATTATACTAAAATGTATTTTTTTTATAGCAATTGCTTTTTATTTAACAATTTTACCCTTCTCCAACATATCCGTCTCTCTGGACCCACTTAGATTGTAAATGGTGAACTGGGTTGCCACGGTACCTGGAAAAGTCACGGAATTTTAATACAGGTATAAAATCAGGGATAAGTCTGGGAATTTAAAAAATTAGTCTAAAAATCAGGGAAATATCAGGGATTTTAATTTCGGTTGCAAATAGGAAACTTTTACTAAAAAATAGGTAAAAAATACAAAATCTTGGCACAAAATAAGTCAGGGAAAATCTCCGGAGATCGTCAGGGAAACCCGGAAAAAATTAGGGAATTTGATCGTGGAAAAATGTGGCAACCCTGGTGAATGTATGTTTAACTAACAATTAATAATTATCTACTCGCATTATTACTATTATTTCTACTTAAATATTATATAATCCGTACCACTGTTTTCTCTGTAAATGTCGTTCATTTTTAAGAATAATATCCGCCACCAGTATTGTTATTTCTTGCATCAGTTTTAAGGTTGTTCCATTTTTTAAACCAGATGAGGGATTTTTCGGCTTACAAAGCAGATTAGCCTAGAGTGCTACCCATCTATTATTCTGCTCATTGCTATGAGCACTGCTTTAGCACAGCTGAAGCTCTTCACAGTTGAGTTGCTTAAGATGGGAAATAAAAGCGTCCACTTCCTCCGCCGAATACGAAGGGTCTTCATCACCCGTTTTCCATTTTTGATACCATAATAACAAGACCTATTGAAATTGTTAAATTCTTTTGAAAATATTTCATAAAACCGAATTGAAACAAATATTTATTTCACAAATTTCAATATAATTTTTAAACAATAATAAAAGAAATTTAGGTAAATTGGACCAAAAGCGTTCGGTTCGTACATCTTTAAAATTAGTATATCTTTAAAATTAATTATTTGTGGCTAAAATGTTTTGCACCATTAGGTTCCCCTTAATAAGTAAGGTGAAACTAAAAAGTGGAAACTATGTGACGGGGCTATTGTTCCAAATAGCCGAAAAAACACTAGTGCTTATGAAAATTATTCACAAAACCAAATTGAGTCAAATATATATGTAACAAATTTCTTCACATTTTACAAACAATACTAAAAAACTTTATTTATTTTATTAAAATATATTTTTGTGATTGGGAAAAAAGCCTGTAGAGATGGCGAATGGGTGAGCAGTTTTCATTCCCAAAAGTTTATTTAATAGCCCTTGGCGGCATCCCTATGCGAATACAGCCAATTATAGCAACATAAAATGTGTAATTATCACCACCGCTTACTTTTGGCTGTTGGGACAGAGCTCCAGCCGCTTAGTAGCTACTGATAATACAATCGCCCGTTCGCTACTCCTATAGGTTCATATTTCTATATGGCTTATAGGTGCATAATTCTATATGGCCTACAAGTTCATATTTATTGCTAGAATTTTATTCCATAAAGTAAACGAACTAAAGAATATTCGTCACTTATTGGAAACTTCACGAAGCTCTTCTTTCGTTTTTAATCACCACCGCCTACATTGGCCTGTTGGCAGGGCCAGACTTAGAGATCCTGGGCCCATAGGCAGATAAGGAGTCTGGGCCCCCTTTTCACGCGCTGCATTTACTCTTATCCCTGGAACTAGGCAGCTAAGCTGTGCCTGAATTTCCCTGATTCAGCGTAGAAGTCTGAGCTCTACGGTTATATATATATATATATTTTTTTAGAAGCTCGTTATGAGCCATTGTGACGGGTGGGACAATACAGTCCGCTCGTCCATGTGATTAATCAGGTGCGAGATATGTGTTACGGCCACGCCAACGGGGTACGGTTATATTACTAAATAAAAGCTCTTAACAATCGTCGACTAAATATGCGATAATTATGCAACATGGCGATTTAAGGCTGCGTCCGTAAACTGCCAGGCAGAAATTTTTGTAATTTTAAAACAAAGTCTTCTACCTTAAATAAATTAATTTACGATTGATATTATAGATTTATGCCTTTGAATACAGTAATTACGGTCACTGGAGGTCCCCTTCCAAGGATGGGCCCCTAGGCCACGGCCTAGGTTGGCCTAGGCGGAAATACGGCACTGCCTGTTGGGACACTAGCAACTTGTAATACGAAACTATCACTCTTTCGCTACTCCTATAGCCATATTTATTGCTACTTGAGAATCTAATTCCACGAAGTAAACACTTAATGGGTGCTTCAGGAACCTTTACTTCCGTTTTGCCCGGGTAACTGAGTGGTCAAAGTTGGCTGTACTTTTATGTAAATTTATTTCAATAAATTGTACAATAAAGCTGAATATGTAATAAAGATATTGTAAAAAGAAATTCTATTTTTATTCTGTTTTATTTTCAAACAAGATTCAGATTACTATGGAAGGTCATTGTTATTATCATAAAAGATGTTGTTCTAAAGTTAATGAAATTTAAAGTAGAAGATGGCGTTTGAAAAGTTTAGAATTAAAAATGAAAAATAGATGGCATTGCAAATTATCTTCCCTAAAATAACACTAGATGACACTGTACGCATAATATTGGAGTAGTCGGAGTTTTAACGGTTTTTCCGGAACACGCGTTATCACGAGTCACATCACACTATGACGTCGCTGCAGCCCTTCAATTGGCCAAGCAAGAGGGGAAAGAAGAGGGAAATAGCAAGATAGGCGTTCCCTTCTTTCTTGCGGGCTCATGCAGAATACGGCCGTTGGGGAATGTACTCAATTATGACGTTAAGAAGCAAGTTTCGTCTGTGCTCGGTTTATATCTGTTCTGAGAGTATTTCTTGGTTCTCATAAAGGGTATTGTCTTGTATTTTTTCAGTTGCGCTATTGTGTCTAATTAGGTCGCCCTTATTATCTAACGTTGGTGAATATTGTGTAATACTGAATTTGTTTTGAGTATTAAATTCCGTTGATCCATAATGATATCCAAGGATAGGTTTAACCAATATAAGCACCAAAACAAAAAAAGCGAGGTAAGAATTTTAATGTTTAAAAATTTCGTGTATCACATTCATTGTTGCGCAATCAAGTTTGAGTTCAAAACAGTGCTCGTAGTGTCAAAATATTCCCAAATGTGAAATAAACTACTACCAAGATACTATACTTATCAGGTCTGTTTGCAAGTCCGATTCGGAGCTAGGCGATTGCGTCAGTGTCGGTCATAAATTCAGAATTAAAACAATAGGAAATAATAATAATAAACATCAGCTACGCTTATACCCAAGACACCACCTTAGGCCCAAGTCATCTAGTGACTCGTAATGCCTTTTCAAATTAATTGATCAGTTAGTCTTAACTAGTTTTTCGCCTAGAAATACCAATCGTTCTAATTACAGTCAGTCTGAGAAACTCGAGCAATTTTTTTAAAAGCTCCTAATTAACCCTTTTCCTTTAAAAATCGAAAAAGGTCTGTATAATTTTATGAGTGTTTGTCTGCAACATCTTTGAAATGATTATCTTTAACCTTTGACCCCATAAAAGACTTTTAAATCGTGTTCTATAGTCAGTTGCAGGCTAAGAAAGACAAAATATATAGTACAATCGGCGGAAGGATACGTCAGGTCGTTTCCGGTCATTCCACCGCGCGAAATTTGAATTTGGCCATTTTACAGTCAAATTCGAATTTTGCTCTTTTTGTCGTCTTTTAGCGCCATCTAGACACCAAAATTGGAATCTTTATTTTTAAATTTCATAATTGTGGTGGCGAGCAAATTTAAAAGATAAGGCATTCCTATCATTCTTAAATTTAAAATAGTATGTATAAATATTTAATTTCGTAAATTTATTTCTACGTCTTACCAGTTAAATCGGCAGTTTCTTTTAAAATAGTTACCCCGCTTTCTTGTGGGTAACGTTGTCTTAATGAGCTATAGACGTTTAAAATTATGTTTTTATCTTTACCTGTTAACAATTAACCTTTATCATGCTTTTTATAGTAACCTCTTGGGCTATTTAAAATATTTGGAGATTCCATTATCGAACCTTCTTTAGCAAAATAATTCGGCTGTATTCAGTGATTAAACTCATGACAACATGAAATTAAAAAATTGATTCCAATTTCGGTTCCTAGATGGCGCGAAAATACGATGAAAATCACGAAATTTGAAATTGACCGTAAAGTGGCCAAATTCAAATTTCGCGCGGTCGACTGGTCGGAAATGGTCTGAGGTATCCTTGCGCTGACTGTACTATATATTTTGTCTTACTTAGCCTGCAACTGACTATACTAGGAAATGCTATATCTTATTATAATACAATTTCTCTGAAAAAAATATTTCAGCTTCTCTTCACAGGAACACTTTTAATCTAGCATTTTAAATAATGCATTTTTTGTGGTAAGGGGATTGAAAAAATATTTTTTATTAAAATTAAAATTTTGCACTTCCTTTTAAAACATATCCAAAGAAAAAAAATTAAATCTAAAGTGCTGATAACGCCAAGATCCGAGGTCAAATATTTTAATCTTCATTTATAGGCCCTAAATTCGGCGGCAAGTGAATTTTTACCATTCTTAAATTTAGGCAATTTCACCAAATTTTATGGGAGGTAGAGTTCAATTCCCACGGAATGATCCGGAACCTAATAATGTGCTTATTGTTGCAATTTATTTACGATTTTCCGCTAAAACTTGAAAATATTATTTCAATTTATATCATGACGTTTTAAGATTTGAATAGTCCTTTAAATAAAAGATCATTCATATGCGATTATAGAGTTTGTGCTGCTGCGACTGGACATATAATCGGTTTGTCTATTGTTTCTCGTTATACTGCCAAAGCTGCGAATTTTCTATGCATGGATCTGGCAGCATTTTTCAACAGGGGGGCAAGACAGTCAGAGAGGGGTTTATTTAACAGCCTATTTAAAAGATTTTCCCTTTAAATTATTTTTCTTTAGTGTATTCAAATTTCGTCAGGTAATTATCTTTGGCGCATTTGGAAAGAGGTACACTTTATTTTGAATTAAAGACTGGCCGATGTCAAACAACAATTTAAGAATTTTAGCATACGCCAATGATCACTCATTTTAGTAAAACAGAATCTAGTTGGAATAAGGTATAACATGGGACAAAGTCTTATAAAGGTGTGATGTCTAGTGATTATATCTATAAATTTAGAAACATTCTATATTGAAAAAACATTTTGGATAAAATAAATCGATTATGGCAAAAGTGAAGAACAGCCCCCCCCCCCCTCCTTTTTTTTTGGTTTTTTATTTTCTTAGATGAAAGCCCAGGTTGTAAGGTGTACGAAGGTATTTTTTTTTGTTACCGCAAATGAGAATTAGTTAAGTTAACGCGTTTTGAAAACCGTCAATTTCAATGCATTTTCGAAAATAGTTTAATGTGAGTTCTATACTTTTTCTCTCGAGATAGAGCAGGACACGTGAAATCAAAATTTATGTTTGGTGTGTACTAAGGAGTAATACTGAAAATGAAATTTGTAGTGGTAGTGTAGACTATACTTAACTCTTACAAATAAGGGATTTGGGAGGGAACTGAATATGTTAATGATATGTACCTCAAAGAACGGGATTTTTTAACAATGCAAAAAGTTTTAACCGCAATTTATTGTTTAAAAAGATATGATCAATGTAAAATTGTTACCTGCCAGCAATTTTTACAACGAGAAATACGACATATTTCGAGATTTGTTTGTTTATTTGATGAGGAGGACGATTCCTTAAATTTCTAGATTTTAATACGTTTTGGAGAACGTAGGACTGATGCCGAAAAAGGAAAAGGCTGAAATGCAGAACAGTGCTAACTTTTAAGGGTTGGGAATTTTTCTCGTATTTCAACGCATTTTAGGTTTTTTTTAATTATACCTGACTTCTGTGTGATGATGACTTATACAACGTCGAATGTACTCTAAGTATTGGCGCCTAACGGCGCCGCGCACTCACTTCGCTCGAGCGCTGGGGGCGCGCAGCGCCTCCCCAACCCCATACTAAAAAAAGCTATGGGCCAACTATAAAGCAACCTAGAGGACAGCACCAAGCCTGACGCATCAAGTATCGTAAACCTGAAAACAATAAACAAAACCAAAAAAAAACAAAAGTACCTATTGTTAAAAAGAGCCCTAAGGACTTTGTTAACACGTGTGAAAAATCTACAATTTCAAAGCATTTGCGAGGGTAAGAAAAGTTCTTATCGACTGAATTTCAACTTGTGCAATTGAAAACAGAATATTGGTGCCTGACGGCGCCACCCCAAAACCATTCTTGCTGTCACGATGGGCCGTCTTTAACGCGACCTAGAGGACATTACCTAGCCATAACGCATCAAGTATTGTCCAAATACGCGGAAAACTAAAATAGTTAATTGGTGTTCAATGCTTCACATTGGCCGAAATAATTAATTGATATTCAACGCATCAAGTATTGTCCAAATACGCGGAAAAGTAAAATAGTTAATTGATGTTCAATTCTTCACATTGGCCGAAATAATTGATATTCAATTAGTATAGACCAAAATGAAAGTTTGTTTTCATGTGTCCTACTCTATCTCGGGGTAGAACAGCCAGTGAAATCTCAGGATAATACCAGTGAAACTTGAAAAATCACATTCCCGATAACTTTTTATTTACATGTTTGCGGATAATAATTAATACACCATTAAATTCAGCGTAAAAAATGCTACCAATAAATCGAATAAACGAAAAATAATAGGGGGGGCTATTCTTCACATTGGCCTCGATGATTTCAACCGTTATTTAATTTGCCAAATTTGGTAATCTTGATTATTAATACAAAAACAATCTAGAAGTTGACCTCATATTCCGCCACTATAGATTTGGTAAAACAAACTTAAAACTCTGTATCAAACTCAGGCAAACCTTACAGCCTCCATAATGGTTTCTATGATACGGCTATAATCTGGGAACTTTAAAATTATTAAGTTTAGCATTTTTCCTCGTAGGCAAAACGTAACACAGGTAACACTCGTAGAAAAAAGTCCTGAACTACTTAAAAATCCCAACTAAACCTCCCATCCTACGAATTTCACACTAACCCGTTAAAAGGTTTAAAGGTCGGGACGGGCGCAAGGAACTCAAGAGAAAAAATCCCAACTAAACCTCCCTTCTACGAAATCCCTTTCTTTCACACTAACTCCCCTTCTACCAATTCCACACTAAACCGTTAAAAAGTTTAAATTAACTCAAGAGAGGAGATACGGGAAGCAAAGGGGTTGGAAGTCCAAAGTCGAGTAATATAAAAATAAAATTGAATTAGATTAATAACCATGTCAGGTATTTGGAATTAGGCAAGTTTAGTTGGAAATCAGGCCCTGAACATTGAGTTAGAATTAAAGTTTTTAAGATAAAATAAATAAATAAAAGGATGAACTTTAAGACTTACAGTTATATCAAGAATGTATTTATTTAGGCCGAAGCTATTCCGGCCGCATTAGCTCCCACACTATTCCGGCCGAAACTTTTTTATATACGGAAAGTTTCAGCCTATTTATCCAGCCCAGTGAGGACCGTTTAATCCGGCCGAAACTTTCCGTATATAAAAAAGTTACTAAACCTTAATTTTAATGGTAAATCGTGTATTATTAAGAATCATTGCTATAGAGTGCTAGCAGTTGATGCGTTTTTAAAAGTTAGTGACATAACAGCCGTAGCTTCCGTAATGGTTGACATGAAAACTCGCGTTTTTTCTCAATAGACGTTTAACATGGCTGACGTCGCAGGGTTTCAAGCTGATGGCACTCTATTGAGAAAAAGAAGCAAATTTATCGAAATATTAATACTAACCATTTAACTGACTTTTTACCGATTATTATTTTTCATTTTCACCTTGGCGAGTAGATACACGAAGCGATAAATTCCCAACTAACTTTATCTCGAATAATATTACTCTTCCGGTAATACTGGACAGACGAATAAAAGTTAGCGTTTGGATTACACTACACTCGTTTTGTATTCTAATAATGAGATAAATTCTTACTGAATATGAAATAAATTAATTTTTTCTAGTGGCGTCTGTAACCGCTTGAACAAGACAAAGCAAAACTTTAGCCCCACGGAGAGCTAATGTCTGGCTATAGTGTTTTACCTTAAAAAGTTTTGCCTCTTTATCTACGGACGGAAAGTAATAGGCGCTTAAATAAAACATCTTCCCAGAAATTGCCAAGAAGTGATATTTCCGACAGCCAGGACTCATAAGTTACTATTTATATAGTGCTTGTTGAAATATTAGAAAGCTGGAAACTTTTCTCGAACATAACATCAATTTTTTGCTAAGTCTTAACATGCCAAAAAAGTTACATGGTTGAAAAGGAAACACTTGTTGCATACCGTACTGCAAAAGTAATACGTTTAGTTCTAAATGAACTAGTTTTCATCTTTTTCCGAAAGATAATTTTTTTACGAAATGAATTAAGTCTGCCTCCATGAGAAGCCTTAAAATTGCCCGGTAATATAAAAATATTCCGTATAATTTTAATTATTAATATCATAATAACATTATCTTCTTATACTGAAGTTTTAGTAACATAATATATTTCACCTTAAAATATATTATCGAAAATTAACATTAGTATAGTATGTTCCTTATACACGTGAGCTGACGCATTTTCTTATCTGACGCCAAATTCTCATGAGGACAAAAACGCGTCTCCATTGGCTTATATATGACTTTTTGGCTAGCATATCTAACCGTTTAACCGACCGACCGGAAATAGTTCCTTCCCAGAGGAATTTGGAGAGGCCAAGCAGACACCGATGAAGGCACGTGACCAAGAGCGCGAGCTCTCTTAGCATTTTAGTACTAAGTGCTTGACCTTTCCGCAGGCCGTTGACTTTAGACACCATCTGTTGGTGACTTTTAGTATAATTTTTAAGCAGGAGACAATGGCTCTCACGACGATAGCACGAGCTTTCTTACCGGTAGATAGCGTCTAATAAGGATAGCCTGCAGAAATTACGCGTTTCTGCTAGCTGTCACCTCCGTATTCACTCCCTGGGAAATATTTTATCTAGACCTTTATATACGTTTCCTATATCTATGTTTCAATCTGTTAACATTCGGTAGCAGGGTGGGAAATAAGGATTGTTTTGAAAGTGGACAGGTGACCAGTGACCCCCCCCTGGCCTAGAATAAATAAACTGGACCCAGGGCCGTAGCCAGGACATCGATATAGAGCGGGCGAACCATATTTTAGGAGGGACGAATTGTCCCAAAAGGGGGCGTCAGAGTTGAGTTGCAGAAAAGGCTAGGTTGGGCGAAAGAGATCCCAGTACGGGTATAATGACCAGTGCACGTCGTCTGCTACATTATAATAGCGTGTTTTAACTTTTAACGGTTTTTAAATTTTAATACGGTGAATTCTAGGGCTGTGCGAGTCATATAAATAGAAATGAGACTAGAACCACTGCGCTATCCGGTAATCTCAAGGGAAACGGGCAAGCTAGAATGCTTCCATGAGAGTGGAATCGCTACTTATCCACGCAGGAGTGCGCCATCTACAAAAAAAAATTAAACTTTAATTTTTTTAAAATAGATGGCGTGCTCCCACAAAGAATACTGTCGATTCCACTCTCATGGCAGCCTTCTTACTCGTACATCTCACCACAGTTTAATCTTGCTTCTAGTCGCATTTCAATTTCTATGGTGCGAGTACTCGGCATTTTTTAAATCGAGTACTTGTACTGGACCTCGAATAAGTAATTGGAAAACACTCGTCGATTATCGAGACCAAAAAGTTCAATAGTCCTGTATCCGATTACTCGAATAAGCTGCTGTAAGGTCAAGTCGGGTTTTTGCACATTTTTTGTGGTGGAAATAATAAAAGAGTACCTACAAGACGTACAAACAACAAATGCTTTGAATGACCTTGGGGATGGATAACGGTTTTTAATACGTAGTGTGCCTGCGTGGTTTTTCTTCAAACAATATTATACAGTTTTTGTTTGGAGTGTCACTTCACTAATTCGGATGTCAGCCGGCGTTAGAACTTAAGAGTCTTAACTTCCTAAGCAATATACGGACAGACGGTACATTAATAATAAAAAAAGTATATTCTATGGTTACTTTACTATTAATTACTATGATTAGGCTATTATCTTAATACACTTGTCTTTTTATATCCCACTAGTCACTATAAGGTTACTAAAGTTCTGAAAATTGTGGTTCATTTAATTAAAGGAATATTTTTCAGCATTGAAAGCTAGTTTAAACTAATTTTAAATTTAATTTCATAATTACTCGAATAAGACCAGCTCCTAATCAAGTATACTCGATAACGCAACTCGTTTAAAATATAACTCGAGGTTTTTTTTTAATTACTTGACTCGAAAAAGAAAATTTTCCCTTAATCAAGTGCTCGACTCGACTTGAATACTCGATGAAAAAAATTTCGTACTCTGACGTCACGAAACCCAGACTAAGATACCCGACTGACACCCGGAATTTGTATACTTAGCAAGAATGATCCACTTATGGACCTCCAATTGCAAAATATTCAAGCAGAATCACTTAAAAAAATTAAAACACCTCGAGTTAATTAAGTGGTCCAGTGGACCACTAACCCCCCTCCGATTTAATTAATAAACTGCTCCGGGCAATTTTTAAACTAGTCATTTGCCCACTGCCACCGCCTTATTTCCCACGCTGTTCTGTAGGGTGGAAAAATACATTTTACGACGAAGTAGGGTACGCGACGGAAGATGTTGAATATTAACGCAAAGGTTTAATTGTTTGATCTAATTTATTTAGAATGTATTATAACAATGCATAATGTTTTATATAATTTGTATTTCATTAAATTGAATGTTATTATCAGTCTTATTTGATAATTTACTTACTGAAATGAAATATACAAATTCAACACGGAAAAAGTTACAACTTAGGGTCGCGTTTTGGTTTTTTGAGTGGTCATAATTTACCCACTTATAGGCCTAGTACTAGAGAATGCACAGTATGCCTATGCTGACATTTCAACCCTTCAATGTGTTTTTTAGGAAATAAATGAGTAGGAAAACTACACCGTCATGCAATGACTTCACGCTAGGGTTTTGGATATTTATCGTCGGTCTTACAGAAAGACGTTTTACATTTCTTAAAAAATTCAGAAAATATACTGAGGTCTATATTTAGTACATTAAGTTAAGAACCTCACTGGCTTTAAACATGGTTTCCGAGACTGTCTGGTTTAAACAGGGGCGGCGATAAGCATTTTTACCAAGTGTTGGAGCAATAGTCGCTGGTTCTTTTCAATTACAGGACTCCCTCGAAACCCTAAAACATTGTTAGAGATTTTCCTATTGGCGGCGCCCTCCCCCTTCAATCACTAGAAGCGGATTTTAAATGTTGTTGATTCCCTCCCCCTTTCGATCCCTTGGAGCGGAATAGAAATGTGGTTGATTTGCACCCCTACTTCCAGCCTTTTAAGTGTTTTTTTTTCATAAATTTTTAATTTTCAACCTCCCCACTCCCCTTGCGACTCGTCTGCATGGCCCTGACTATTCGTATTGCTTTTATGGAACACGTACATTGAAGAATCTTATGGGGGGGGGGGGGGGGGTAGGTCTGATGGGCCGAAGACCAACCGATCGAAGGGGTCCAACGGATCGAAAACTCACGGCCCGAAAAAAAAGGACCAACCGACCGAAATTTAACATACGTTTTTTATAGCAACAAAAGGGAAAAGGTTTCAACGGACCGAAAAGTTGTATATCGTTAAATAAAAATTAAAATAACTTTTTTACTGTTCAAGTTTACTGTTTTGTTAATATATACTTTTTAAAAGTAGTTTTTTTTAAAGTGTACTTAGTCCACGAAAGTGATTTTTTTTCAGCACTTTAAAAATATTTATTTCGGTCTGCTGAAACCTTTTGCAATTAACTCATAAAAAAGGAATTTTTTTAATTTTTGGTCGGTTAGTGCTTTCCTTCGATTGGATGGACTTCGGTCCGTTGGACCCCCATTCGATCGGTTGGTCTTCGGGCCATCGGACCCAGACCCTTATGGGCACTCCTTTAATTTTGAGCGGTTTTTAAGCATTTAAAATATCACAAATCAAAAATTAAAGGAGCGCCAATTTAAGCGATCCAAAAAGAGTGAAATGTGAGGATCAACGATTTAGGCACTTATAAATCTGCGAGCATCATTATAATCTAAAAGAAAAATAAAAAGGTATGAGTCCCCCAAAAAGAAGAAATTGTCACATAATTATTAGACATGATATACCGATTTTATAAATATATTGGGCGACATCACTGAACTACCCCTAAAAATTGTTCAATTACGTTCTAAATTTACCTGATATACATATATTATTTCTATATAGAAACAAAATAAGAGGGTAAGAATATCCTATTTCATAAGTTCAGAAATAAGAGCCACCCTAAACGACCCCCCCCCCCCCTGAAAGTATATATTTTTTAAATGACCACCTCTCCCCACCGTAGCTAACCTGTTTGATTCTTCATGCATCTTATTAGGATTTGGGGAAGCCTACTAATTTTAAATTTGCTAGGTTTCTTGATTTTGTTGAACCTAGGTGGGTATGTAGACCTTATGGTAACATGATATTTCACCAAGGGAAAAGTTGCAATGGGAACCAAAGTTTCGCCATGGCAAACGAAAATGTTTTTGACAACACAGTACGTATATTTTCTAATTGAAAATAACATGGGAATCTGAGCGCTTCTAAATTTTTAAACCAAAAAAATTGATCAAAATTGACAAATGAAATTAATTTTATGATATTTTGATGAATTTTGGTCAATTTGATAAAATTATATCAGAATCGGTAAAAATGGAGAAAAGCGAAATATTCAAAGTTGTATTAACCAACAAATCGCCAAATCGACGGTAATAAATGAATTTTATCAAAATTAATAAAATAGAATTTAGTTGTTTGAATTTGATCAAAATTAAGAATTTTAATTAGAATTATTATTATTATTTTTTAGAAGTGCTCAGATTCCCATGTCATTTTCAATGGGAAAATATACATACTGTGTTGTCAAAAACATTTTCGGTTGCCATGGCAAAACTAATGCCCATTGCAACTTTTCCCTTGGTGAAATTTGTTGTTACCATAAGGTCTACGTACCCACCTAGTTTCAACAAAATCGGTGATTATCATCTGGGGTAGTCTCCTCGTTAGTTAATCCAATTTAGTTTACGAGAAGTATAAATTATCGAAAAAAACGTTAGCGAGTATACATAAAGAAGTCAGTATAGCAAAACCTTCGACAAAAATCTTAGAGACTAATTTCGAAAACCATTTATACACTTTGAATGCAATGAAATTTTACCACATTTACTACCCTTCTGTATTACATATTCTAAAATCTAACCCAGATGGCGAATATCAATTCTGTTCCATTTTATTTTTTATGCGAACAGTTTGAGGTTGAGGGTCAAGTCATAAACGACCTATAGCTCTCACTAAATTTATATTTATTCAATTAGAAAACTATTTATTAATTTCATATTCAGTAAGAATTTATCTCATTATTAGAAACATAACGAATACAAAACGAGTGTAGTGTAATCCAAACGCAAACCTTTATTCATCTGTCCCGTATTACCGGAAGAATAATATTATTCGAGATAAAGTTCGTTGGGAATTTATCGCTTCATGTCTCTACTCTCCAAGGTGAAAACGAAAAATAATAATCGGTAAAAAGTCAGTTAAATGGTTACTATTAATGTTTCGATAAGTTTGCTTCTTTTTCTCAATAGCAATGATTCTGAATAATACAGGATTTACCTTTAAAATTAAGGTTTAGTAATTTTTTTATATAAGGAAAGTTTCGGCCGGATTAGACGGCCCTCACTGGGCTGGATAAATAGGCTGAAACTTTTACTACGGGAAAATGTCGGCCGAATTAGCTGGTTGCTGATGGAAGACTATTCCGGATGAAACTTTCGGCCGGAATAGTGTGGGAGCTAAAGCGGTCGGAATTTTCGGCTGGAATAGCCAAGCCGATTTAGGCCTACTCGGGGAGAATGAATATGTCGAGAACTCGAGATTATTTTTAGCGTTTCTCCAATTCCACCCGTTGGGGCCCCCGGTATGCTCCTACGCTTTAATAAAATCAAATAATACTGCAATCTCATTGGTTCTTAAAAAAATTACGTTTTTCGACGCGATTAACGCTGCTGCGAGGACGCAAAAAATAAGACCGCCTCCCCCCCCCATTAGCGTGAAGGTGTTAGGGCCTCAACGTGTCCGTCGATGGTCTCGACATATTCATTATCCCGGAGTTTAAATAAATACATTCTTGGTTATTTATAGATAGATTTTTTCAACGTTTTTTGTATGTCTTTAATTTCCAGGTTCTACGGCAATATAGGCTAGAAGTAAATGTTCATTTACGGAAACAGAAAAAAGATGACTTCGTTAACAAACGCAGGAATGTCGGACATTTGGACGGCGATGAAAATCCTCTCGGTGATCAAGTGAATGTGGTATGCCATAAATATTGTTCAATTCTTTCAATAGGGAGCTAACAGTTCTACGTCTCACGACGTCACCCATGGTTTTTCCTATTGAAAAAAAAATTCTACCCAACATGGCGGCCAAAGCCAAAGCTACGGAGTGTTAGTTCCCTAAAATCGTCAGTTTGGTAACAAAGAACTAGGTAACGTATTTCGGTTTTCCGTGGTTATTAAATTATCTTGGGTTAATAAGAAAGTTTTTAATAGTTATTTTGGCTACTAACTCCAATTGGGTTCAAAAAATGTTCTGTGACTAGTTAATTCTTATAAAAAGGGTGTTTGAATAAGTATGTCGTAAAATCTTGGGCGTGTTCTTTTTTGCCTGTTTAGTCAAAAATGTCTAATGGACATGTTTCCTTAAGTGCTGTGCGACAACGCATAATTGAAGGTTGTGACACTTCGTAACACTCCTGGAATTGTTGAACAGTGTTGCCACGGTACCTGGAATTCCTGGAAAGTCCGGGAATTTGAATATGGGTATAAAAATCAGGGAAAAGTCCGGAAATATTAAGAATTAGTCCATAAAGGCTTGTTGAGGTTAACGGTAATAGTTAGTGTAGGGAGCTGTTAGCTCGAACGCATGGCATGCAGGGCTTGTCACCACCCTCCTACGCATTGTAACCCGGCCACCTGAACTAATGGCTTCAAAAGTCGCATGATGACTTATGCCTAAGTTGGTGCCTTGGGTATTAGCTTAGCTGATGATGATTATTATTTTATTATTAAGTCAGGGAAATGTCAGGGAATTTAATTTCAGTTGCAAATAGGAAACTTGAACTAAAATATAGGCAACAAAATACAAAACCATGGCACAAAGTAAGTCAGGGAAAATCTCCGGAGATGGTCAGGGAAAACCAGGAAAAGTCAGGGAATTCGATTGGAAAAAACTGTGGCAACCCTGGTTGAATGATTGCTTAAATCATTTCTACGACGAACTCACGTTTTTTTAGAGCCAAAGTTGTTCATTTTGAACAATTATTGTAAGTGTGAACTAAATGATTTGGGTATCTTTAATTTTAATTATATAAAACATTTGTGACGAATATCTGACAAAAATCTGAATTTATTTTCATTTGGAGCATTATCAATACTTCAAAATAACTTGTATTCATTGTCATACTTATCTTGTTTCTAAAAACTAATTAATGGAGTTTGGTCATTTTGTTATAAAATTTCACGCTTCACCCATATAAAACAATTGATGATTTTGTACAAACAATTTGGTTGAAGGAAGTATTTTCATGTTCAGTTTTTAGGCTGTGTGGGGGTTTTTGGGGTAGTTTTTTTCACCCCATATCTTTGAAACGAAGCACTTAACGACCCATGTTCATTCGTAATTTTTGCCTAACTCGTACCTAAAGAACACACCATCAAGTTTACGTCGTACTGATTACCGTACCAATTGTGCTAGTGCTAAGCCAGAGAAATTCGGGCTGGTCCCAACAACAAACGCCCGATCTGAAATAAAAAATAATATGGTCTTATATTTTTAAAGAGACCATCGCTTGACCTTTCGTTGAGTGAAATACATAGAGGTCTTCAATCTCTTAATGTCGATGAGAAATTCGAAGCAGTGGAAAGGGTCAGAAAGGCATTATCCAAAGAATATAACCCTCCTATAGACGATTTCATTCAAGTTGGTCTTCTCCCTCACTTCGTGCAACTTCTCTTCGATGACCATTGGCAAGTGTCACCAATGACCAAGAAATCGTATTAATCAATAACCATTTAATATTATTATTTTAGTCCAGCAATTCAGTACGAAGCTGCATGGGCTTTGACGAATGTGGCTTCGGGAACTTCGGAGCAGACGCAGATCCTGGTGGAATCCAGTTCATTATTGGGCTTTAAACGCCTTCTATCTTCGCCTCACCAAAATATCGCGGAGCAGTGTGTTTGGGCTGTGGCAAATATTGTTGGTGATTCGCCAATGCTCAGAAACGCGGCTATCGATGTTGGAATTGTGGAACCCTTGATCGCCTTGATTCATCCGTCATCTTCGGTAATTTCAATCTCTTCTCTCAATATAAAACCATACGCTAACAAGTACTTAGCGTGGTTTCCATCGGGCGAGTATTTTACTATTATTCTAAAACTTGATGTAGCTCTAAAAGTTCTTTTAATTTATGAAAAAAATTATCGCTTTTTCTTCTTATTGAGCTATTCGCCCCCGAAATAAATCCTAAACCCTTTTTCGGTGCCGAAAGTGTGATAAGAAGCTTTAAAAAATACGTTATTAATTGCCTAAACGTTAGTGACACCGAGCAAATTTCATAAACACTTGATAAAGAAAAGGGATACATTTACTGATTCTGTTAACCAAATCATAGATGCAAATAAACCAGTTGTTTCGGAACATTTAGAAATACGAAACTATAAAACAAAAAAGTAACCATACAAAAGTGCAACTGAAATTATATCGTTTAGTTTTTGAGTCTCATTATTTTACCTTATCCAATTAGGTTTCGCTAACGAAGAATATTGCATGGACTATCTCTAATCTGTGTCGCCACAAAGAGGACCCACTGGCGCCAGATGTGGTCGAGATTATTCTACCACACGTCAGTCGATTCTTGTTTCATAAAAGTAAGTATAATGAAGCCAACTGTGAAGAAATTAGACTCCGTCGTTACATATTTAAATTATCAGCAAACACGTCAATTAGCACTCAAACGCCGCATTCGGATCGGATTTCAATTTTCGACATTGAGTTAGCATCGTAACCACTATTCCCCAAGAAGGCAGAAGAGGTTTTTTTAAATTTCATAAACAAATTTTTAGCTTATCTAAACTGTATTAATAAATACTGAAAGCTGTGTGAGCTCGCGGGGCACTTCTTTCCAAAGCTTGGAATTATTGCTTTGATTATTGCATATTACTAATTACGGTAACCGTAACAAATGCTTACTGTCGAAGTAAGGAATACACAGATCACAACACCTAGAATCGATTTCGAAGAGCTTCCCAATGGACGGTTTTTTAGCGAAAACAATGAGAAATCGGGATTCATCGTTTGCTGTACTGCGTATCTGTAGTTCGTTACCTTGGTAATTAGAGAGTAAATGTTTTACGGAGTTCCAACAGGAAGTTGTTAACGCTTTTGACTACGCGCAACGTGGTAAATTCTAAACTAGAGTACGAAGTGTATATTATTTAGGGTCATAGTAAAACCGTAATATTCGTTATGGTATTAAAAAATATAATTTAATACGACTTATTTCTATATAGACGAAGGAATAGTTTCCGACGCTTGTTGGGCGCTTTCTTATCTTACCGACGGTGAAAATGACATCCTTCAAAGAGTTATCAACGCGCACGTTGTCCCCAGGCTGGTGGATCTGTTGCTCTCACCAAACTTGATCACGCTGATTCCGACTTTAAGAGCAATCGGGAATCTAGTGACCGGAAACGACCTTCAAACACAGTATGTAATTGATTCCGGTGCACTTCCTGCTCTGAAAAACCTTCTTTCGCACAAAAGGCGCTCAGTAGTAAAAGTAAGGAAATTATATTTGACCATTATTTACACGAAGGGCTTTTCTTTAGGTGTTTTGTACTTATTTAGGAAGCCACCTGGGCCATATCAAATATTGCTGCTGGGCCTGCGCCGCAAATCCAAGCTCTTCTGGATATGGAAATCATAGAGCCTATCATTGCTGGTTTTGAAAACGTAATTTGTTTCTACTCGATAAAACCTATTCGGCTGCGCAATATAATTTTATATATAACCCAAAATACAATTTTTGATGATGAAACAAATATTCTTTATTTTGCCTACAATACTTATGGTGAAATAACTTTATGTAAACAGCAAATTGTAGCTCAATATATACAAGATAAGGTGACATGGTTTAAACTAGAGGTCGGCGGAACAAATAAATTAACCGCCAAAATTTCAATTAATCATTAAAATTAGTATTATTTGTTTTATACGAATAAATTATACGATTAAACAACGATTTGACATGCAAAATTAATAATTTTTTTCATAATGAAGTTCGATGAATATACCCAGAAAGAGGCTGCCTGGCTCTTCAGGAATGTTTGTTCCGGTGGAACGCCTGCGCAAATTCATGATCTTATCCAGCTTGGTGTTATACCACCTATTTGTCGTGTTCTTAAGCAAAAAGATACCAATGTAATTTTACTCGTTCTGGAAATCCTTCGGCATTTACTAGGTGTAAGTAATCAGTTTTGTTTCAAATAACCACATTTATTCCCTTACAATCTTTAATTATCTCTGTTCCAGCCATAATTTTCATTTCCTGCCCGCCCATTTTATCGGTTCTTCATTTCTTTGAGAATTGGGTTCGTTTGCTAGCACTTTTAATTAACCAATTAGTGGGTTAATGGGGTACTGTTCCCAAATGTTAAGAGGGCAACATTTCCTAAGCCACACCTTGCACAAAATGCTAGTTTTAAGTAAAATGCAGTTCTTCAATTGTTGAATGTGCCCTAATTGGTTCTAAAGATTTAACCAGAATATCCATGAGTTGTTCTAAAGTAATGTGATTTAATTATTATTTTAAGCTTATTAAGAGTGATATTTGCAAGAATTTTTAAAGGATACGTCCAAGCAAAAGAGCGGATTTTAACATACTAAACGCCAGTTTTCGATTTTTTTAACACGTTCATCTTATTTTGGCCTTCACTGATGTCATTTAAAGCAAAATTTCACATAGTTGCGTTATTTTAATCACCAACCCGATTAGGCCAAGCACGACATTGTGTCAGAAATAGTTTTGATTTCCGACCACATCATCTGGTTTACAGTCCTCCCTTACAAGTCGCTTATGATTTGAAGAGACACGGCAATTAAAGGGGCTGGAAAGTGGGGTTTTGAAAAACGTCATCTGTGACGTCATTAACGGAATTTGGCGTGTAGAACTACTTTTTCTCAAGTTCGCGAAGACGTAAACAGGCACCGCTGTGTTACGATTTTTGTATGACGAAATCCAGCGTGGTCTTAGTTTGTGTTAGCTGAGCTCGTAGGAAGTTTTAAAATTTAGTGAACAACAAATGTTTAACGAAAAATTCATTTGAGCGATAAGGTCTTTTGGTAGTAGTGTGTTCGTAATTTTTTAAATTATTATCCGCGAGTTTCATCGAATTTCGTAACAAAACGCTAGATGAATCGAAGCCAATTTCTCAGGGCCTTGGTTTCACTGGAGCATTTTGATAAACCTTAGTACTCAACCACAGTTCTTTTGCCTTTTCCCACTTATCTAATTCACCAACAAGAGATATTTTCGTTTTTTATTTGAATTGAACTGGTTCATTATAATTAAATAAATATTCAAATACTAGAACCAAAAACACGTCCACGAAGGCCCGAATATCTTAGTTCGCGTATGAATAGCTGTCACTAGTCTCTCTCGGGTCACTCCTCACTATTTTCAAAACATCTCCGTCAGAGCCAAATTCCTCAAGCGGGGAAAAAAGAAAAGAAAGCAGGGTCCGGATTTTTTGGAGATACCACGTCACTAGACGGTTTCCAAACCCCACTTTCCAGCCCCTTTAATAGAACTTCACACGCAGAATTTATTTTGAAATTGATTAGAAGATAGTAGAATCTGGCATAGTTTTAAATTTATAATAAAAAATAGATAAGTTTCATCAAAATTTACTAAATTCATCACTTATTAAAAGCTCAAAATGATGATTGGAAATAAAATAAAACCAATTGTTAAATAACCGAAGGCACTTTTTAAAGTGACTGATCAATTTTCAGATGCACGAGAGTTATTTTTGAGCTAGTGATTTAGAATTTACAAGTGCTTAGCGGAATTTGAGATCTCAATCTGTGTTAAAAATTTCCTTTTTATGTCATCAAGACAAAATTTCCATTAAAATTGGTTTTTGTTAAACCGCTCGATATTACGACCTCTCTATTATTTAGATAAGTATATAATTTTAGGAAAAAATACTGTTAAAACGCTTTTTCGATAACTTATGTAGGTTGCCAATGATTTTGGAGAAATAGGCAAAATAAGACATAAGATTGAAGAGGTTGGAGCATTTGACGATATGGAATTGCTGCAAAGTCACGAAAATTACGAAATATATCGAGTGGCAGCTGACATTATCGATTCATTCTTCTACTACGACGTAAGTCTCTCTCCTTTTTGAATATAAAACCTTGAAACAAGTACATAAATGCAACTTTTACTTCACTACGAATGTCATAGTGGTTTCTTCGTGAGATTGGTATTTTATAATAATAATGTAAATGATTATGGATAATGCCTACGGTTAGACGACTAGGATAGGGGAAGAAATCGCCTTTGGGAAAATAATCTTTCTGAGCTTCTCCTTCTACTAAATTCGAAACAAATTGGTTTTATATTGAGTTATGTTTAGATGAACAGTAATAATTTTTAATTCGCAGTCGCTTTTTAAAAAAGTACGTTATGATTTAAGTAACTTTTAAATATCTTTACGTAAATTATTTGGAAATTATTTTTTCTATTGATATACAATATATAACAGTGCTTAGTAAATTAAAATGCATTTATTATTTAATTTGTTTTTTAGGAGAACAAGGAAAACCTCGACCCTCAAGAATCAGCCGATAATTTCGAATTTACTTTCTCACTTCCATGTAGTGAGTTTACTTTTTAATGATTTGAACATTGCATGCTGTTTTGAAAACTGTTTTATTGTTAAGTTCATGCAAGTTTTAGTTCGTTTTATTTCAAATATATTAATAAAAGCTCTATTTCCTTTTAATAATTAAATTTGTTTTTAATTCTGACGAAAAAGTTTATTTTCTAAAGATGTTGCGAGAAGCCTTTTAAAGGTTTCTATGCTGTTATTTAAGATTTGGTTACGTTATATATATCTTGCCGGAAGGTTCGTAACCAAGATGTTACGTTCTATTATTTCGAGTTTTTTAATATACATTTTTTAACTACTTGTACAGTATTTTATAATTCGGTAATATTTGAAATGTAATTCAAATTATTCTACTGTCTATATGTATATGTACGAAAAACGGTGTACAATTCGATTGGTTTTTGAACAACAAAACCTCTATTATTAAAAATTTGCAAATTTAAAATTTAAACGGCACTGGTTTAAGCAAATTCTGGGGCCATATCTCATTGAGACCATACAATAAGTGTGAAGCACGTGATGGTGGTGCAAAACTGCAAATCGATACATTCCAATAATGTCCGTAGTTAGTCATTTTAAAATACTTGTGTAGTTTGATGAACTCCATGAGCGCAATTTAAATTAAAATAAATAACAACGGTATCATGGCACACGTGTTATTTTATTTGGCACTTCATTAGGCTTCTTTCTTGAAATAAATAAAAGGTACTTCATGAGTAAATATTTTGGTGAAAGCCAGTGCCGGATTAAGAATTAGGCACACTAGGCACGTGCCTAGGGGCCCCCGAGGGTCAGTGGGCCCCGAAAGATCCCACGTCAATACGCTAGTTGAAAGAATAAGTTATTTGAAAAAAAAAACATTAAGCTTATTTAAATTTAATAACAGTTTTACGGCATGTTTTTTCAAAATGAAAACAATCAATAACTTTGAAACTATATTGATTCTTTTTTTAATATTTATAATATAAATGAAATATGAAATACTATTCCGAAAAACACTAAAAAACGAATTCGAGTAAGTCGAGATAAGGTACCGCGTAGCAGTGGCGGACTGGCCATAGACTGGGCCTAACCGATGGCAGGTGGGCCCCATGATAAATTTGGTCAGTGGGACACCTTAAACCTTCAACAATGTCCCAGTGGTATTCCTTTATTTAATTAAAAATATTATAGCATTTATCCTTTTATAGTTTTCGGCAGTAGCGTAGTTCGCACACAATTGAGTAAAAATAATTAAAGCGAAAAAATTATTAACATAAAACAATATTTCAGGGGGGAATGTTCCTTTTTCGGAGGGTGTCTCCCCCTGTCTACGCCTCTGGTTTTGGGTGGGACCCCTTTGTCCCCTGGCAGTCCACATTTTTAGACCCAGTCCGCCACTGCCGCGTAGCCTCTATTTCGTTTTATGGTGATCTATAGAGGTAGAACCGTACCAAAACTATGGCACGCCAAACCGGACAAAATTCTCAATTGGTTAATACTAAACTCAATCTAGCGCCATGCGCCAACATAGTCAAGACGGTCGCGTCGATATACTCGAGCCTCTTACGTCAACACAGTCAATTCACTCTCGAGTCGACATAGTCAATTCACTCTCGCGTCGACATAGTCAAAACACTCTTGCGTTGACACACTCGAGCCTCTCGCGTCGACATAGTCAATTCCGGGTGTTACTAAAAGGTACAATAGGAGAATTGGCATACTTATCCAAGATAAATGTGAACTTCACCAAGTTCGAGAAAATAGTTTTCAGTTGATTTTCGAATGATTTTGAACGTTTAAGTTTTAAGGCGATAATTTAATTTATTTATATTGTTAGATCTAATAGTTAGCTTGTTAGATCTAATAGTTAGCGAACAATTTTTTTCAATAACAGTCATTCTGGGGCTTTCAGATTTAATTTGTGTACTCCCATTATTGGTAATCAGTGCGTATTGTAAGATGTTTCAATATTTAACGTGATTTTATTAATATTTAAAGCCGGTTTCGGGAATTTCTATGGAATAACATGTTGTTTATTAAATTAAATTTCGTTAACTAACAATGTAAAATTTGTATGGCATTATAATTATCAGTTTTTCTTGTGACATAATTCCGGTATATTTATAAGAGTGTTTTGACTATGTCGACTCGAGAGTGAATTGACTATGTCGACGCTAGAGTGAATTGACTATGTTGACGTTAGAGGCTCGAGTATATCGACGCGAAAGGCTTAAGTATGTCGACGCGAGAGGCTCGAGTATATCGACGCGACCGTCTTGACTATGTCGGCGCTAGATTGAGTCTAGTAACAACCAATTGATAATTTTGTCCGGTTTCGCGTGCCATACAAAACGACAACCTTGTAACCTTGCATAAGCAATCTCTTGTCCACTCTGTGACTCCGTGTCAGGCCGCTCAGCATAGAGGGGGTTGCCCCACCCTTGTTCATTTTGTTTGGCCCCAGCATAGTTTTTTATATAAACATCGTTAGGATTTGAATTGACAACATTTTCCCAGCATTAAACAAATATGAATAGTCTAACTATAATTTGGATAATCATGGTCCAGTTATTACTTCCTTTAAGTGGGTGCTATGGCATTTTTATTTATTTTTTGGTTTAAGTTACGTTGTGAATTGTCACTTATGGAATTCAGGAACGTATGTAATTAAGTGCTTCGTCTTAGAGGGGTAGGGCGAAAAGTTAGGGTTTTGCCTAGTCAAATAGAAAAAGGTTGGTTTTTGGGTTCAAACAAAGTTCAAATAGAGAGGAGCATGCAGTGGCATAGCCAGATGGGTGGACCAAGGGGCAAGTCCACCCCCTACGCTACTGAGAGCATGGACGCCGGCAGAAATTATTTCAAGTCATATAGCGAACTCGCCCGATGAAATATACAACCTTTACACATACAACGATCCGATAAATGAACGAGCTATAGCTAAAGCTTAGTAGGAATAGGGATATAAGTTTCCCGAAATTGATGTAACACACATTTCAAGTAACTGGATCACTCTTCTTCGTCACTGCACTCCCCAAAAAGTTCGACAGAGAAAAGAGGTATGGCTAAAGAAAGGGGTGGTGGAGCAATTTCCCCGTTTGCCCACCTCTGCGGGCGCCCATGGAAAAAACCATTTCCCATTTTCAAAATGGTCATTGTGTCAACTCTAGAAAAAGTTGGTTTGCTTAGCTAGCCTCTTACTCCATCCTTGAGTCCTCTACTTGTATTAAAGGGGCCCCCGATAGCCTAGTGCCTAGAGGCCCCCAAGGGTCTTAATCCGGCACTGGTGATAGCCATTTGTTTTAAAAAAGATGATTTGGGTAAATCTTACTTCGAATGTCTACGAAATTTTGAAAGGTGAATCAAGTTAGAAAAATTCCGTTTTCAGTTTAGGATCCCTATATGCATTATTATAAATGATTGGAGGTATAATTTTTTTATAAAGGTTAACAAAATGTTATCTTAAAGGGGTTCGAGCTCGGGCTTGCGAATTTTATTGAAACTGTAGTTTGCGCATAAACCTGTCCTCTTGCGTTCGACATCAGCAAAACGAGCGAAAGATAAATATAATCACGGAAATAGGTGAATATAGAATTTGATGGTTACGCATTCGGTAGGAAATTATATAACATACGTTTAAAAACTGGGAAGTAATTTTTCTGTAAGTTATCCTTTCTATTTCGATTGTTTCTCTCTTGGCTTTTCAAGAATGAACTTTTTTTTGAGAAAATAAAACATTATTGCACCCGAAATACTAGACCTAATATTATGAGCTTGAATTAGCATTCTTCAAAATATAAACAATTGTTTCTGGCTCGATAATTTGACGGTGCTCAATCTTAAAGGTAGTAGAACCAATATTTCTTCAGCCTTATCCAAATCTGCGTCTCGTGGTCCCAAACTAATCAATAACTATCATTACCTAGTCGATAATAATAAAATATATAATTAATGTATAGTAAATTTAAAAATGTTCTACCTCGTAGGTTTTGAAAATGAATTCAATTGCCAATTTAGTTGATAGTGATTTAAATTTGTGATTTTTAAGCAAAATCAATTTTTGAAATGGGTAGAAAATGTTTGGTCGAGAGTTGTGTAAATAAAGGATAAACAAAAAATGTTTCGTGGAACAAGTAAGAAACTAAAACTAAAATATTGTTTAGAATATAATGCTTTATTTATGTAATAAATATTACATAAGGAGGCTTTCCTGTTAATCGGTTGGATTTATATTATATAAATGGCTCGAAGCAATTGGTAAATAAACTGGACTCCCGAACGAAATGACCCGATTTGTGGTGGCCATCGGAGATACGCTAAAATAAAGCTACTCTATTCCGAGGGGCAGGTCACTTCCTTGATTAACGACGCATTCCTACAAAGATTAAATCCAATTTAACCGTGATTATTTTGCTTAAATTCGATTTAATCACGATTATGTTGATTACATAACTTTAAATCATGTTTAGAATGTTTAAATCTGATTTAATCATGTTTAAATGATTAAATCGGATTTAAATGATTAAATCGGATTTAAATGATTAAATCGGATTTAAATGATTAAATCGGATTTAAATGATTAAATCGGATTTAAATGATTAAATCGGATTTAAATGATTAAATCGGATTTAAATGATTAAATCGTGATTAAAAAGATGACATCATGATTAAAAAGATTAGATCATGATTAGAATGCTTGAATCACGTTTAATCATGTTTCGAATGTTCACATCTGATTTAATCATGATTGAATGATTAAATATGATTGAAATGATAAAATCTGATTAAAATGATTAAATCCCGAATAAAAAGATTAGATCATGATTAGAATAATTAAATTACGTTTAAATTGGGATTGGATTGATTAAATCATGATTAGATTTTATAATCTCGATTAAATTTTTTAATCTTGATCACCCTGATTTAATCACGATTATCCTGATTAAATCATTTTACTATGATTAAGACGCACCCAAAATTTAAGTGACCTGCCCCTCGCTCTATATAAATGTAGTTCCTACTTTGCTTTTACTTAAGCGTGAAAACCAAAACCTGAGAGGGAGAATTGTATACAACAATTTGATTTACAAATTAAATAAGGAATTTATATTTTTATTGTAATTTGCTAGTTAACCAATAATTCTGAAAACTTACATAGGGTTTGCTTAAAAAAACAAGGAAAAGAAGCACCAACTGCTCATCTACCCCACGAAATACCTGAGCGAACAATTTATATATAAGAAGAAAAACAGTCTAAGAATGAATTTCGACCTGATAAATATTAACCAGTAGAAGACTTTACTCTATTAACCGAGATTGGAAATGAACTGGATTAAAGAAACTGTCGGCTCTATCTGCCACATGTATTATGATAAGGCCCTTGTTATTAGAGATGGCAATGAATCTAACCGATTCTTCCAAAAACACGAATTTACTGGAGAGCGTGGTACCATCTATTAATGGTACAGGAAGCTAGAATACAAAATAGCGAAACCATACCGTCATCAGAGAATCATTGTAGAGTATAATATTTAGGCAACTTACATTCTACTTAGTGTACTTTAACCTAAATTATATATCCCACTCAAAATATATTGTAAAAAATTTCTATAATTTAAGCCAAAATTTGCAAACGAGCCAATCCACGTTTTCGGTCAAAATGGAGCTTAAGTATCTTGTTTGGATTTCGACGCTAGCGACATCTGTTGAAAAAGAGTTAATTCACGTCCAGCCGACATTTGCTTTAAGTATAAACATTATTAGCAATGCATTAAAATCTTTTAAAATTTAGAAAAGCTACATACGGAAGCAAGTGAGCTCGATGAAATAGAACATGAACAAAAAAGTGTTCAAAGTTAAAAATAAACAATTTCTTTGATATAATTAGAACATTTATTTATAAAGGCAATCGGTTTTGATGAAGACATTTAGTTTGGGATGTAATTCTAGAGTTATTATTAGACCTTTGAAAGAAGACTGAAACTAGTCGAAGCTTGGGCAATAAAGAAGGTTTTATATAATTAAAGAAAATAAAATACTAGCAGTCTAGCATGTTATATTAAAATATTAAATATAGCAGTATTTTTAAGACATAAGTTTTAAAGCTTAGAACATTACTACAAAACCAAATCAAAATACAAACTAAATAGATATTGTCCCAAAGGCAAATAATCCGATTGCATAACTGTTAATATGTAATTTTTGGTTTTATAACGTTATTTATATTTATTTAAAATTATATTATTTAGATGAGAAAATAAAAAAGATAATACTGTTGAACCTCACGTAAGTATTAAATATTTCATTTTTGATTGTCTATTTCGAAGTTTGGCCTTATTTTCAAATCATTTCGTTATTACCATATATTTTCTAATTAACTCGGCAGATGGCACCAAAACGATATGATATAGATTGTTTATCAGAAAATATTGTGCCGCAAAACAGCGAGTCTAAAGCGTGATTTTGTATCTCTATCTCATTGGGGTAAAATCAATGAGATTAGGCTTAAAAAATCCCTATTAATTCCATCTAGTTGGCTACTTAAAAATCCAATGCTTTTAAAACTAAATATAATTTAAACAAGTTTAAGGAAATACGATTTAGTACATATTAAGATAAAACCATTTGTTCTATATAGAGAACCCCTTTTTGACCCGATCAATTAACCGACAATGATGACCGCAGTTGGAAAAATTTATTTTATTAAAAAAGGGAAAAATAATAAAACTTTTTTTATTATAAATATTTTCTTTCATTAACATGGCGAATACTGCTATTGTAATTATTAACAAAAAGATCTGCTACTTCATGGTTTAAACTGTTGTTATTTTAAAAGTTTTTTGGGAGCTTTCGGACCGAGGTCCTTCGTTAGCCGCGTTTTACAATTGTTTAATTTAAATGATTAAATTTACAATTCCTCAAAACTATGAATTAAAAAATAAAATTTTTAAATAACCCTTCCTTGGTACGAAAGCCCCCGAAAAACTTTTAAAATAAAAACAGTTTAAACCATGAACCAGGTTTTGCTTTGTCGTAAAACCTTTTTTTTTGTTTATACCAGATTTTTTCAAACACTGGTTTATAAACCTTTTAACTATTTTTGGCTTCTTTTAATTTTTTTTAAATAGTGCATACTGTTCTTGACCATTTTGTTGTGTGTATTTACGATACTAGTTTAGCTAGTCATAGAATTCAAAGATCTATGTAAATAAAACAATCCCACTTGTTAAATAATAATTAAAACTAACGTTAACTTAAAACTTAAATTGAACTAATATAGTTTGTACAGATCATAGAAATTGTCCTACCCTCGCTGCACATAATAAAATTAAGTTAATTAATTAAACACTTCACGTAAAATAAATTATAAACTAAATCCCTGCTTTCCCCAAGGCTAATCCCTCGCACGATGCTAATGAAAGTGTTTTTCTCTCTCTCATATACCCAATCCCTGATTTTTCCCAAAACTTTCACGAGATATGCGTGGGACAGAAGACAAGACCAGCAACACTCTCTCAGCTCGCAGCGATCCCGTGAAAATATATTAATGTTCGTGAGCCTTAGACTTACCACCAGGTAACGAGACTTTAACAAAAAGCACGATTTTCCAATCCTTTATCCTGCAAAGTCAAGGGTGCGCCTGGACGTTTCCGCTGGGAAACGAAACTAGAAGTAACCTCGAGACTCTTGAAGTCCCCCCGCAACCACGTATAGCCAACCACGAGCAAATTTTCCTGGTTCAGACCATTTCATCGGTGGAATTATAAGACATGAGTCCAAATTAACCAATGACCCGTGTAAAAAGTTAGGTCACTAAATGTTTGGTTTCCAACTCCGCCCAACAAGCCCCGGAACAAAACTGGATAATTCTGATTTTCCAGCTGCGGAAGAGAAGTCTGATTCCCCGAGAGCGAGAGAAGCCAGGTATTAAGCAATAAAACGGAAAAGGAATACGCTGCTCAAACTTCTAATAATGTATCGCTTTCGGCACGAGATACGTAGGAGTTCAGTTTAGATTTGAGGGTTAGATCTTTGTAAGAAGGGCGACTCGTCGAATTTTCTTATGGCTATCATAGTAAAACGTCACTTCTATGTAACGAGTGACGCGCCCGATACATCTAAACAAGAAGGCCAATGTTACTTTATAGAACGGCCTATTAACTTTATTTAAAAGAAGATAACCCTCGCTGAGTCACTCACGCAAGTCGCGAAATAATTTCTCATCGCCAACCACCCAGATGATATCCATCCAGGGCATTCCGATCAGAAAGTGATGGTAAAACTCATGTGTCAGAATTTATAAAGGAAGATTTGGTCATTGATTATTGACAAAAGGTTTCAATTTGGAATTTGAATCTCTCTTGTTTCCATTTCCTTTTACGTAACCCCCTCTCTATGATTTGATTCACTCCACGAAAGGCCACGACTCGAATTTTTTCACCATCTTCCAACGCCTTGGTGAACTAATATCGTTGAGCAATGGCTTTTACGAACCTTCGGTTAGGAATATATTCTAGACCGTACTCGTAATCCCAACCCGATACGAATCGCGTTAGGAATTAACCCGAGAGGTCGCACGCTCTTAAGTTGAAAATTGTCGACATTGTTAGCGTCATTGAACTTCTCTGGATCTATATGAAGCCACTTCCATCATTAGGCGATTATAATTACTATAATGCTAAAGTCTTTTTTAATAATAATTAATGATGAATTAATCTCTTTTCGAAAGTAACCTAACCGGCGCATCCCCGTCTCACGAACTTTTACCAATGTCCATCGTCGATTACGTGAGACAGGCACATTCCGGGTACGTTACTTAATTTTTTACTTGAACTTCTCTGCGACTGGTTCGTTACAAACGTATTGTTCGTTTTAGAAAACAAGACCGAAGTAGGTCGACCACGGGTGGCCGCAATGTTCAGTTGGTTTTGTGCTTTTTGCAGCCTGCTTCCATGGGCTAGTAGGCCACACTTTGAAGCTATCTGGCGCTCTTTTAGCTCATCGTAGAAAAAAGGGAAAAATAAACAGGCATACTTCTCAACTCACCCTGTATAATAAAGACCTTTAATACAAATATCGTCTTATTCGGAATATTAATGAAATCGATAAAAAGTGTTATCAGAATTTCTAGGAATTTCGTATCGAAATTCGAAATTGAGCAATTTCTTTGAAATGTTATTATTATCATATTTAAAAATAATTTAAGGGTAGCACAATGGACCTCTGATCGAAGTGTTAGTTTGGGCCTAGCCGTACCACCCAACCCTGAATAATAATAATAATAATAATTAAGACAGAAACACATCTCTTCTGGTTCATAGAGTTATTATTTATTTTTCACGTAATTTAAGAATTGGGTCAAAAGAACGAAAAATAGTTTTGCTTGGAGTTATTCGGACAATTGAGCTATGACCTTGGTGCAATATCGACATGCTAAGATTTTCTATCGATATTCATGGCACGGAGAATTCGATTCAGGCCTCAATTGAATTATTCAATTCGGTAGATTTCGAGTTGCACGCGCTGGCCAAATGGTTGTCCTGTCACCACGTGGCGGACAATCTAACAGAATTGGGTTATGAGACCAAACGATTCACGCACTATATTTGTCCTAATAACAACCCAAAAGAAAAACCAATGGAACATAGCAGTAATTCTTACATAACCATAGCCAGCGGCTAATCTATATATTTTATGAGTTAGAAGCAAGGGGGGATCACAATTGTAACTTTTGCGTCCGTTCCTTTAACATCATTGTAACTATCAATAAATGGTTTTAGACCTTTTCAAACTTAAATCTGCTTTGTGTTAGCTTTATCTCGCAGGTAGACAACGCTTTGTTTCACCCGTATATCCCAAATAAATATAACAATATAGTTAACGTCATGTCCTTCAATGCTCATCTTGTTGTTTAACACCTGAGAATCTAATTATCTATCCGCCTGAGTCAAATGTCGTCAGTTAGGACGTCGAAACGACTTTAGCGGCGTTTTAACTAAATAAACCACTATAAATTGTATAAAAGTGGTTATTTTAATTTAATTTTAATTACTTTATGAAAGATATTGTCCCTCATACAGGATAATTAATAAATTAAAATAACAACTCATAAAATGTAGCAATGTGAACTTCATAGGCGACCCCCAAAAGGGTGGATTGAGAAATTGAAAACTGGAGTGAACTAAAAGAATTGCTGTTTAAAAACAACAACAAATTGAAAACTGGTGAGAACTAAAAAAATTGCTGATTAGAAATAAAAACAAATTGAAAACTGGTCTGAACGAACTAAAAGAATTCATGAATAATATAAAAACAAATTGAAAACTAGTGTGAACGAACTTGAAGATCTGCTGATCAAAAATAACAAAAAATTGAAAACTGGTGTGAACCAAAGATAATCTAGACTACGTACCCTAGATTGGAAATGCGGCGAGATTCCTATGGGCTCCAGTCTAACCACGCGATTCCCTAGTTGCGGGGGGCAATGTAATAGCGTGGGGGTAAAAAGTCTGAAAAATTCAGTTCGGTTCAGTTTTAAATCTCGTATTCGTGGTCGGTGCTGGCTGCTGGCAGTCTAAACGAAAAAAAATCGGGACTGGAGGACGAGGCCCGAGGGTTCGACCAAGTTTGATTTGAAGCGTAAATTTTCTTTATTTTACTGATTGGAATTTTATTTTACTAAATATTAGAGGTGTGCAAATACCATTTTTTGGGGATCGAATCGAATATCAAATATTTTTTTCAAAGCACGGCAAATACCAAATCGAATATTTATAACGTCCAATAATTTGGTCGAATATTTTTAGGGCAAAAATTTAGGCCAGTTAACTGATCAAATACCAAATAGTATTTCGAATATCAAATTATTCGACGTATTTGGTTTTCAAATAGCCAAATAGTTTGCATATTTGTCAAAAAAAGTAATCGAAATCACTGTTCGTTTTACTTGAAAATAGTAAAATATTAAATAAAATACAGTATAGCCCAGGAAAATTTGTTCTAAGCGATCAAAAATTATAAACAGAAAAATCCATAAAGTTACTTACTTCAACTTTCCTCCCGGTTTTTAGTTTTGTTTTGGTCTTAGTTTACGTTTTAGACTCAATTTTAGTTTTACTTTGTTATTCTAGAAAATTCCATGACAAAAGAGAACACGCGAGTAATCTAGCCAATAGGCGCTAGAATAAATAGCTTCTTACTTTCGTTAAGAAGTTGTAATACAAACGGTATAGGTAATGGACGTGGAAGCTACTCTTTATATGGTCCTTGGCGCTGCGGCCTAAAGAGAGGTGCCAGAAATAAGGACTAGTTCGGAAATTTCACTGCGCTCTCCTGGGTTGGCCTTGAAACTCAACAAATTAGAAAAAGACCCGCGGTTTTTCGACCAGTTTGCAAACTATTTGAAAATACCAAATACTTTTACCCTATCTTTTCGAATATTCGACTATTTGATCAAAAATTCGATTATTCGCGAACTTTTCCAATCGCTATTCGATTCGACGAATCGAATATTCGATTTGGTATTCGGTCGAATTATTTGGTCTGACCAAATATTTTGCACACCCCTACTAAATATGGGAAAATCTTGCCAATTCAAGAGTTTTAAGAACTATCATAAGTTTATTAATACGTTGGTGCCTTCAATTGTAAATGTGGACAAGTAATGGAATGCTTCATAATCATTTGTCATCATTTTTATTAGATTTGCCTTAATTAGAGATCGGCATTTGAATAAGAAATTATACAATTATTTATTTTTATTCATAACCGCAAATTATCCAAAATATTTACGAAAAACCGATTATTTTTGCATGTTAAATCATTGTTTATTCGTTTAAAATGTTCATAAAAACAGTTAACCAAACTTTTTATGGTTAATCGAAATTTTGCCGGTTATTTTATTCGTTCCGCCGACCTCTAGCCATAATTTGTTTCTAAGCAAAGCTGTTTAAAAAGAATAAAAATATAGAAACACATTTTAAAATAAGCATTTAAAACTTATTTTTACAAAAGATAAATCAGGAGATTCAATCTCTTCATTGGGCAAAGATATTAATTTTGAAGCGTTTTTTAAAGTTTACCACTGAAATTATATTTAAAACAAACAATTTATGATTACATCGATGATAATTAAAATTGTAATACTAACCATTCGGCTTTTTAGATTTGGGTTTTTTCTTTTGTCAATAAGCGTGATCCATTTTTAGCCCGAGGCAGTGGCGTAGCTGAGAATTCAGAGGCCCCCCACACAAATCTCTCTGAGGCCCCCCTTTTTAATTTTTTTATGGTTAGTGGGCCCCCCCCCGAAGCTCGATACCACCATTGAAGCTCGAGGCCCCCCCCGCACCGCGGGCCTTGCGGACCATCAGCTACGCCACTGGCCCGAGGCCCGAACGAGGTCCAGATACCGAAGCAGATAAACCCGCTGAAACTTTTCAGACTAAACTTCCACCCCTACCTCTCCCACTAGGGAATCGCATGAGACAACAAATTTCGCGTACGTTTCTACCCCCTGTGTGAACGAACTAAAGGAACTGCTGATTAAAAATAACAACAAATTGAAAACTGGTGTGACCTAAAACAATTGGTGGTTAAAAATAACAACAAATTGTAAACTCTTGTGAACGAACTAAAATAATTGCTGATTAAAAATAACAACAAAATGAAAACTGGTGTGAACAAACTTAAAGATCTGCTGATTAAAAATAACAAAAAATTTCAAACTGTTGTTAACGAACTTAAAGAATGGCTGATTAAAAATAACAACAAATTGAAAACTGGTGTGAACTAAAGAATTGCTGTTTAAAAATAACAACAAATTGAAAACTGGTGTGAACTAAAGAATTGCTGTTTAAAAATAACAACAAATTAATACTTCTTTGATACATGTACAAAAAAATCAACGCCTAATTTGATCGAATCATTACAACTTGAAACACTTATGCAAATCTTCGACCTTTTTGATATCATTCCCATTTAAAATATTTGATTGCATGCTCTTAAATAATTGTAAGTGCCCTTTGCACTTTTCTTTGCTTTTTCATTTCCTCCTTTATTGTCAATGAAATGTGTTAACTCTGACAACACTCATTCTTGTTGCATGATTTTACTCGGTGTTGCATCCAAGAGTCTCTTATCAAATAACTTACTAAAAGTCCAGGTACAAATCGGGTTTGTTTTGTTTGGCCCTGAAATTCGCTCTACGTTTAAAAACCTTGCAGGTCAAACCAACCATGTTCAACCCCATTTCTGCAAAAGTTCTTGGTTCCATTTGGTCTGTAAGAAAACAAAGCTTGAATCGTATTTTTCAGTTGGTGCGTTGGTCAAATAACCCAGTGTATTTTTCTTCCTTCTACAAATGGATTTTCAAAGCTAGGATGAATATTGAAATCTTCAGTATTTGTTGGAAATGCTCCCGGATGACCAAGAGTGCACTTTATGAGGGACCGATTTTTACTGGCACCATCACAAACGAGACACATAGTTCCAAATGCATACGCGTTGAGAGCTTCTATAGTTTTAAACAAAGCGTCTGCAACGAAGTGTGCCTGGAAAGTGGATGAGGCAGTAAAGTAGGGTCCAATGAAGTGATAATCGGAGGTTAAGTCTCTCCAAACAAATTGCAATACGTATTGTGTTGGAGATGGTGAATTTTTATTTCTTGGCTCAAATATATCATTTAAATCATTAAATGACTTACGTGAAATGGCAAAACCTTTGAATTCGTTAGATTTTGAGTTCCATATTACTTTCTCAATAACTCAAGTTTCATCAAAAATGATAACTCCTTGGCCCATGGGTTTTCTTTCACCCTTTTTTTTTCATTCTGAAAAGCCTCATATTTAATTTCTTCTCTGGCCATATGCACTTGATGGATTCCGGGCTTCATATGGAATTTTTGGGATCTCCTTTTTAAGGTTTTCTCAAAGGAAGTTGCAAAATTTCGAATCCCCTTAAAGCGTTATAAGCGGCTGGACGGCGACTGTAAACTACCAGAGCTATTCGCAGAGTAATAGCAATCCATTGATTTTTTTGAACCAATCTTTGTTTTCTCTTGCTTTTTCAAAAATTCTTTTTTGTCTTTGAGTTGTTTTTGGATAGAATCTTTTTCCCAAGTCCTTTTCAGCAACTCTTTATTCTTTCTCTATAGCTAGGAATCTTTAAGAACTTCCTACAAATCAACCCCTACAAATTTCATAAATCAAACTTATGATATCTTCCATTTCATCAGACTGTTCGCGATTAAGGTTGACCTGTTTCCCATTTGGCCTTTTGATCAGAATAAAAATTTCCCCTTTGTAATTGTTATGAACCTTAGACAGAGTGAATATATTAAATAGCTCACTACACAACAACTCTCTTAGGCTAATAATCATAGTAAAAGGTCACAAACCTCATATTCCAGGTTGTAATTTGTATCTTCTTAAATTTGTTTTTCAATTGTTGATAACACGTTATTGGACACTGGAATTTGAAGGTCACGGGTTGAATTTGCCATATTGGCTTGAACACTTGCATTCTTGACCTTGACTAAATCATTTATCGGAGTGACAATAATACTATTGGCAACTCCAAAAAAGCACTGGGTGGCTACAGACACACAATGTATTGGCTATCGCACTTCTGGAACTTCAAATACTTCTGGAGGGCGAGGACGATTGATACGCGGAAAAAGGTAGCACTGAGATGATTCTGATTTTAAACTGGTTTCAAAATTAGTTGGCGAAGATTTTGTTGTATAGGTTCACTAAGGCTTAGTTGGCCAAGCGCACTAATATCACAATAGCTGCATTTATGTTTACGTTTAACAGAAGGTTACATTGAGTTTGGATGTGCTTTTGGCACAGAACCGACACAAACCGTGCCATATTAACGAGAGTACTTGTACAAACACGTTTAAATAATTAACCCACCAAACTTTCAGCTGTTCGAGGAACTTTTACCCGTAGCGACGTATCGTACAAAATACGTTCCCTAAACAAGGCTAAGCAGTCTCGATATAAATCCGGCGAAAAAAATGAAATGGAGTACGATAATTTTAGTAACAGATAGCGCCGTAAAACGTTAATCACCAGCCGTGGAAGAAATCGTTGAACGCATAAGGTCTATGTGTCTGTCTAACTTATAGGGAGACAGCAATTAATTAACTTATGGCTGTACTTTAAAGACGATCCTTATTATGGTAAATAACCATCCAACAGAGGAGGTGGCGTTCCCTTGGGGGCCCCGAGGTTGGTGCCCCCATAGGGAAAACCTTAAGGGGGCAGAGCCTCCACCTAAATAAAATTGAGGATAAATAAAAATCAGGGGAAAATTTATAATGTCTTTGTCTGACAATTTTGAGTTAATTTTTTTACAGAAGTTATTTGATATTGAAATGAGCATAAATTTTTTTCAATAGATTCGTTCAAACAGAAAATCGCGTCGTCGTGTACCTGTTTTACCAAAATATTTAGATAGCTTAAAATGCCTTCGTAATGTAGCAATGAAAGGCTTAATGATCCAGCCTTGTTCCAGGTACACCAAGTTTTTTTCTGAAATGTTATTATCAATGAATTCATTGGCGGATGAGGTATTAGAAAGTACACTTTTTTTTTAAGAAATATAAATTGAACATTTAGAGCTGAACACTCTCTGGCTTAAGTTTTAAGTATATACATTTTTGAATAAAAATAAAGGCATGGGCCCCCACAGGAATGGTTCCCGATCACTACCGCTGCTATCCAACAGTACAGCCTGAAAAGCCATAAGAAAGCTCGCGCGAAATAAAATAATGTTTCAAAACTATAACACAAAGAAATTAACATGATCGACACTAGGCTAGATAATTTTTCAATATTCCCGCCAAACAGACAATTTAAAATATCGTGTGTAATTTCCAAAAAGGTTTTAATATTTTTTTTGTTGCCTTAAACGCGAATGTTTTTAACAGACACACTAATGTAAACAAGTTTAAAAGAATAACAACCATTTAAAAAAATGTACGATAAAACAAATTGTTCTTTATTAATAATTTAGCCCGCCAATCAGGACAGATAATTGAAAATTTAATCTTAAAGTTAATGTTAACCCTACATTATCAGTTGGCCAACTCTTCCATTTTGAAAATTAGTGCGAACTGAAGAAAATAAAGTTTAATATGAAATCCAAAAGAGTATAAAGTATTCAATTTAAAGTTGACCCCTGCTCGACTGCATAATAAGTCGACATTCTTATAGACCAACAAACTAAATCTTAAAATTGCGAAACTCCATAAATTATTTAAAAATCTAAAATTTTGTTCTGTATGTACGTTCCCAAATAAACCACCCACTTACCAAACGCTACAAAACTAAAAAATAATTAACTTAATAAGATGATATGGAAATGTTTCATATTGATTGTATCAATTTAAACTAATCAAGGGTAAAAAGGCACGAGCTATTTACGAAAGTCTGTGATCAATAGACACTGCGAAAAAATTAACTGAAACAGGAAAGGTCGTTTTATAACCCACGCTATCAAATGGTGTCGCAATATCAAGAACATGCTTTTTAGATAATATAACATTTATTAACTTCAAGTTACAGGTTTTTATTGATTTTTCCAAATTAAGATGGACAAGTCGGCGAAGCTAAAATCAATGTAGTGTTTATGAACCCAAGTAACAGCTACGTTTCTGCAATCTTTTTGGGCAAAGCAACAGCCCCAGTGTGCTCCGTACAAGTCATTCAGCTCGTTCATGATTTCCAAGGCTGCGTAATACCAGTGATCGATCCTCGTTACGCTGTCCGCCGCTATCTGCAAGACTTTCCTGGTCATTTCCGGGCTCATTTCATTTTGAAATATCTCTGGATGCTTAAAGGCTCTCCTGGCTCGTTCGTTAATCTCCATTCCATTTCTATTCATTTTGCGACAAACTAAAGGGAATACTGAGCTTAGAAACCTAGTGAACCTTATTTATTGAAGTTTTATATTATATTAAGAGGTTTATTTAACTGGGTTTAATAGAGACGCACACGCATTTGCTTTGATTCTTGTCAGAGGGTTGCCTGGGATTTTAATTATCTCATTGTTAAATAGTACAGTAATTAAAATTCAATTTCATAATTGTTAACAGATGCCTAAAAATCTTCCATTCCTGCTACATGTTAGCACTAGATGGAAAATCGAAACCATTCCTCTACGTGTAGAGAGCTTTTGGCTATTGAGGCATAAAGAGCGTTTCACCACATTCCTACGCAGTATAACCAATTTTGATAGTTAACAAAGTTATTCTCTGCTTTCGAGCACAACGTTACTCTCTTTCTCGAGCACTAAGCTTAACTTTAGTTTCGAGAGCAAAGCTTATTTCTAAAGTTTCGAGCTCAAAACTAAACTCAAGTTTCGGGCACAAAGCTTTACACTTATTTCGATAAAATAGGTTAACTCTAATTTCGACAACAAAGCTAATCTCTATTTTCGAGCACATAGCTAAACTATAGTTACATGAACAAAGATCAAAGCTAAACTCTAGTTACAAGAACAAAGGTAAACTCTAGTTTCGAGCACAAAGCGAAATTCTAGTTTATACTGCATCCAAGAAATATTACTTTTTGTTTCCCAAAAAATAAATGGCTTTAAAAATTCTTTTATTTAATTATTAAAAAACTTTTTGGAAGATGATTCTTCCCAGAAGTGGTGAATTTTTATACTGGTTCAAATATTTCATGGAAAAAGTTTGAAGAACTAACCTTTTCAAGATGCCCAGAGGAAAAATCAAGCGGATAGTTTCTTCGACAAGCGCGGATCTCTTCCCACCAAATTGTTATCACCGAGTGAAACATCATTTTAATCTTCAAACACGTCTACTTTGGAAAGAGTCATCAACGTATTTCATAAACAAAGATAAAGATTCAAGGTTTAAAGAGAGAAACCAGGCTTGTGATAATAATTGCCTTAATCTAGAAGTTAATAATATATTCCTTGTGAGATAAGTTTTCTTCTTGCACTACTTCAAATGTTTTCGCTTGAAACTCGGTGCTTTAATGGTTCCATCTTATTTTATTAAATAAGATTTGAATAAAAGTAGTAAGTGGGATGGGAAATTCGTTTCTTTGATTATTTTCTTAAAGAATTTCATTAGAAAGTTAGGTTGTTATAATTCAGGAAAAACTAGCCATATTTAACAAAGTCGTTGAATTGAGGGTATTGGTCCATTTGATCGAAAAATATGTGATCGACAGTCGATCATTATACGTTGCAATTGATCGAAATTCCATTTGATCGAATCCCATTTGTCATTTGTTTCATAAGATCGAACCTTCAAATGATCGAATACTATTTGATCGAATTCAAAAGTATGTTTTTATTTTACCGATAGTCAATAATAATAATAATCAGCTAGGCTAATACCCAAGGCACCACCTTAGGCCTAAGTGATCAAGCGACTTTTGAGGCCTTTAATTCAGGTGGCCGGGTCACAATGCGTAGGAGGGTGCTGGCAAGCCCTGCATGCCACACGATCGAGCCAACAGCTCCCTACACTAACTATTACCATTAACATCAACAAGTTTTTATGGAAGGGGAAACCGAAGAGCTCGGGGGAAAACCCCTTAAACCAGTGAGGAGAGAACTTGCAAACTTAACGCAGAAGGAGTTGTTCCGAGTTTTCACCCAATGCCACAAGCTGGGATCGAACCCGGCTCCTCTTGCTGCGAGGCGAAAGTGCTAACCACTCCGCCACCTCACGTAAATTGTACACGAAATCCCGTAATGCTCAAATACAGAACGAAAATGTAAGAGTTTATCAAATATTAATGTACTCTTCCGCCTAAGATGAGTTTCTAATTTTCAGTTAAGCATAACGTGTAACGGTGGTTCTATGGTAGAACGCTCACCTGTCATGCAGGAGGTCTCGAGTTCGAATCCCGGTCGATACTTTTGTAAATTTAAAATTCCAGCAGGGGAAAAATTTGACTCATCGGCAACAGAATATTTGGGATTTCGGGAACCATAACATGATTGACAACTATGATTTTCAAATTTGTCTTAGGCTTGTTGCACAACCGTCATAAAAAAGTGAGATGGATTTTCGTTCGCACTCTTTCTTACCTAAAAGAGGTACAACCACCGTTCGCACAAGTATTTTTTCCACAGTTCAAATTCTATGTAATTTTGTTATTAAAACACAAATGTTATATAATCAAATAAATGAAATTCAAATTCTATCTAATCTTGTTATTAAAGGAGAACGGTCACCAAAACCAAAACTTACAAGGTTTTTTACAGAAAGATAGAAAATATATTAATAATTATGTCCCTGAATTTTTATAGTTTTTGGAAAAGTATTTAAAAAGTTACGCTACTTTTTCCCCAACCTACATCAAACGGCTTCAAAATTTTCAGAAATCGCGGTTGAACCTACGCGCAGCGCCAAAAGAATGAAGCGCCAAAAATTTTAGAAAGGGCGGCGTGTAAGGCGTATTAAAAACAAGATTAACTACAATCTACCAATAGAACCAGGTTAAAAAGCAGACGACAGTTCTGACCGAAAAACGATAAAACCGGAGGAAAAATATTTCGTTCACGAGATGGCGCCGCAGGTAGGTTTAACCAAGGGGTTCTGAGATTCTCGAGTTGGGGGGGATAAAACACGAAATTTGGTTGCTAATAATAAATCAAATACTGGAAATACTAACAATAAATTTTTTGTATAACCATTTTCAGACGCCCTCTATCCATTTAAATGGTTTTTATATAACTTTAGGGTGGTGACAGTTCTCCTTTAAATCACAACTTTTATTTAATCAAATAATTAAAATTCAAATATATCAGGAGACAACTTTATTTGGTTCGTCTTCTCTCCTGAAACATGTGTAAATAAGATGTTTTCTCTACACAAATAATTTTAATATGATTATTTTCTTGATTTACTTGGCTTAATTAGGGTTATTTGAAATAAAATTATAATTAAATTATATATCAGCAAATAATGTCACTTTCATTGAATTTTTTAACATTTTCTATCGATTTAAATCCAAATTAATAAAGATATGTTAAAAATGTTGTAAATTCACAATTTAAATATTAATAATAATAATATTTATTTCGCAAAGAAACAAACTTTGCAGGCAACCACAGAGGCAAAGCCTATACGTGGTGGTTACCGGGACAATACAAACAAATAAATTTGATTACAGAACGCAAAAAACAAAGTTAAATAAATAAAATGAAAATATAAAATTATTAAATTAAACGTAAGAGAGAGAAAATTAAGAATTTTGTGAAAGCCAAATGCCAAAACGAAATTCCGTTACTAAGGAACGAAATTTGGGGGTAGAAAACTGAGTGGAATTCTCCCTGATGTCGGCGGGCAACGAGTTCCATGTACGAAAACTCCGGATGAAAAATGAATTTTCCAAGGCCAAGCATCGGGCAAACCTTACGTACTACGTAGGGCAAGACTGCCGGGTACTATATGTTATGTAATCGCAAAGATTGAATGTCGCTGATCTGGTCATTTTCAAGAGTGTGATCATATCACAAACGTCTCTGCGAACAGTTAGTGGTAGTAGTTGAATGTCAGCTACTCTTTGACTGTACGAGACATATCCAGGTAAGTTAGCACGCGGAGACTTTAAGTAAAATAAAATTATTGTTATTATTATTATAAAATAATAAGTGTACGTGGTGATCTAAAAAAAAGATGCTGCAGTGCATGCGTTATATACTTTTCATCCATAACAAGAGCTGCACAGCACCGGCGTGTGGTCCACAGAGCACCACCTGCACCACCGCGCAAAGTGTGACATTCACGGATTGTGACACGCCGAGTTACTGAGCTTCTGTGTGCAAGCGACAACGGTTAAAAGTGGCTAAATCAGAGCGAGGTTGAAGGAGCAGTTGATTTTACTGAAAATCACAGGGACATGTTGGTTCCAGTAGGCACTCTTGAGACCACACATGCGTCCCCGTGGACTGAATTAGAATTAATATTCTTTTACGAATTTTAGTAGTTCCTTAATACTTAAAATTTAAGAATTTTATTGTTCGATTTCCTCACTGTGATTCTAGACTAAGTTCTGTCTTAACTAGTCTTAAATATAAATAATTAAGCAAATTATGTTTTTTTTTAAATAAATTCAACGCAATCAAACACAGATTAACGTATTAAACTAAAAATACGCATTTTGAAAAATCTCAAGTGATATTAGGGGGGGGGGAAGGAGGCGGGCGAGCCAAATCTCACGACATCTCACCAAGGGGGAGGGGGGGGGGGGGTAGAAAAATCACCAAAATTGCCTCAAGTATTTAATGGACGTTCCCTTTTTTATTATGAGTTTACGAGTCCTAGCAGTAGCAATGGTACACTCCACTGATAACTTTGTTATCTATCTTTTGTAAAAATAAAATAAAATATCCGACCTCGGAGCTGGATCTGCGGAACACTACTTATCCGTAACACCTTATATAAACCTTAACTATTAAAATTTTGTAAAGATTATCACGAACTCTTTCCAACTCGAGACTTTCATCGTTTGAGATAGCGGCTGCTTCTAAAAGCATTATATAAGTACAAATTACGGAAGTGAGATAAGGAAAAGCAAATACCGTGTAAAACGAATATAGTTAAATAAATTATTGTAGTCGCACATTGGCAAAACATTTCTTCAAGTTGACACTGCCGTCATTTATTAATTTTTATTCAGAATTACTTAGAGACTTCACTAATATATTAATCTGAATTAACGTTATCTGAATATGCAATATGCAAAAATAACCATATTAATCAAAAAAACGTAACATCGCCCGTGTTTGGACTATCAAAATGCGCATTATAGTAGGTGCTACCGCGTTGGGTTTTACGATCATGAAAGTGAAGGAGCAATCGTTAGACACTTGTACAGAGAAAGCATGACGCCGCTAATAAACTAACGTTAGACAAAATGAGAAAGTAAGAAAATCAGTATCGCCAAATAATAATTAGCTCGACTATTACCCAAGGCAACACCTTAGTCAACAAGCGAATTTTAAAGCCATTTAATTCTGGTGGCAGTATTCAAATGCGTAGGAGCGTGGTGGCAAGCCATTCATGCCCCGTGAGCAAACAGCTCCCTACCGTTAACCTCAACAAGTTTTTAAGGAAAGGGAAACCGAAAAGCTCGTGTAAGAACCCCTTAAATCCGTGTGGAGAGAACTTCCTAGCTTTCACCCAGTGACACAAGCTGCGATCGAGCCTTACACCTCTTGCTGCTAACCATTCCGCCACCGCACGCGTATTCGACTTGTTACTTTCTAACTAGGCCACTTTAGGAAAACTCACAGCAGAATAGTTATTAAGCCTTATTCCGATGATTCGAAGAGCAGTTCATTTCGTATAAGCGCTAATGTTTCGAAAAGCAGTGACGCCGTTTCCCACTAGGGGAACGTTACCATTTGAAATTGTCTTTTCCAAACACGTAACTAACCAGGGTCATTCCTAACAAGGGACTTTCCTTACAAGTGATGTTCCTTACATGAGAGGTTCCTAACATGGGACTTTCGTAAAAAGGGACTTAACTAACAAGGGACATTTCTTACAAGTTACGTTCTTAACAAGTCCCTTGTTCGTAAAAAGTGAGATTCCCAAAAAAAGGAACGTTGCTTTACAAAGGGATCGTTCCTTTTCAAGAGATCGTAACTAACAAGGGACGTTTGTTTTAAAGAGATCGTTACTAACAAGGGACGTTCCTCACAAACGATGTTCTTTACAAGGAAAGATTGTAACAAGGGATATTCGTTAAAAATGACGTTCCTATTTAGGGAAGTTTTTTTACCAAGAAACGTTTTTTAGTTCCACATCGAGATATATATATATATCGAAGTGGGACTATTGCTATGGACGGATTGTCGTTAAGTGTTGTGTGTTTGTTTGTGTGTTTGTGTGTTTGGGTGTTTGTTTGTTTGTTTGGTGTGGAAAGCAACGACACGGCAGATGGCGCTGCGAAAATAATTGTCAGTTTTGGCGAAACCGGGATTCGAACTCGCAGTCAAAAACTCCGAATAATGACGCCTTTACGCTCTCGGCCACTGGAAGCTTTCAAAATTTGTTCGGAACTTCTACTGTATTCTCGTCAGTTTTAGCGGCGCGGGGGGGAGTTGGCTAGTTAAGTTGTCGAAATTCTTGTCCGTTTTTGCGCCTTATTTTACGTATATTTTCAGAATTTAAGGTCAAGTGAACCTCAAACTTCGCGTCGGGTGGTGGGTGGTGGGTGGTGGGCACACTCGCTTAAGATGCCTCGCTCGAAAGTGAGTACTCGATTGGACGAGCTCGAAAATTTTAAATGTTCGGGTGGTGAGCAGTGGTAGGTGGGCACACTCGCTTAAGATGCCTCGCTCGAAAGTGAGTACTCGAATAAACGAGCTCAAAAATTTTAAATGCCCTCTTCCCCATATGTACTTATAAATGCTCTAAAAGCCCCACAATGATATACTTATTTTCTTATTTAAATAAATCAACAAGAGACATTAAAAAACTTCATCACTCGTTACACCAAACAAAAGGTTCAAGACAAACTACGAGTTCAATCCACACTGACGAACTTCCTTTTGGGTAATAAAAGCAATAGAACCATAGAAACAATTATAAATTGAAGTCACTATCGGGAGAAGGTATTATATTATTAAGAACACGCGTACGCTTAAAAAGTTAAAGCATTGAAGACTCTATTTCCCTTCACACACTTACGTACCGCCATTATTAATTATTTGACTCCCATACTCATCCAAAAACTAGGGGCATTCGGGCATATGTAGTTTTATATCTATTAAGGTAAATTTTTATTACGATAATCTTTGCCGTATACCATTCGCAAAACTTAGGTATATTAACTTACAAGTTCACGTAAAGACTACCCGTTTATAGCTCTACCACAAATAGATCGAAATTTAAAATATAGCTTTTTGTCAAATTACCTTGCAAGTTAAGTCAATAAATGACCTCAACAGCTTATGAATTGGTTTGCCCACCCATGTATCCTGAGGGTGGGCGGTGGCCTCTCTTTAACATAGGATGGTAAATAGTATATATCACTATAGGAAATCACATGGGCTCAACAGTTTTTATATTAGTTTGCCCACCCGGGTCTCCTGATGGTGGGCGGCATCCACCCTTTCACTTAGGGTGGCAATTTATATATCCAACGATAAGAAATCACAAAGCCTCAAAAGCTTTGTATTCGTTTGCCTACCTGTGTCTACTAAGGGTGTATAGCTTTGCCCATTCGAATACACTGATGTGGAACTAATATTACGGCCTGGGCCGTCTTGTTTCAAAAACTATGTTTTCTAGAAAGTTGAAATTTGTACTGTACATTCAATGCCTACGTTATTTATAGAGGCCGATGCGCGCTAATTTCTTTATATTTTTTTCGGGTATTTTGTGTTCGCCAAAATCTGTCAGTAGGGGCGCTCTTCGCAATTGCGATTTATGTTACTGGGTTCGATTTGAAAATTTAACGCGCCTTTTTTTGGAGGCGCTGTAACAGCTGGAGTGGTAGTTGTTTGTTGAACTTTGTTCAGTTGGTTGAACCTAGATGCTGCAACATTAAAAGGTTCGTAATTATAAATAATTACCATGATTTCATGTTTAAAATTAAACTATTAAGTCTTTGATTGTAATTAAATCGAATGCATGTAACCAATATGCTTTAACAATTTCTTGTTGATAGATTTTCTATTGAGCCTTTGTATTGAAAACATTTTGTAATATGTATACATTTTTAGGAAAACATGGTAAAGTGTGTTGTACAATCATGCAACGAAAGCCTCATTTTAGTAAGCCATTAACTTGTGCATGCAACTCTTCATTAACTAAAATTTTGCTAGAAAAATTTATTAGACCTCTTTTAACTAACTACGCTGTTGATACAACAGATGTTAATGAAAAACGCAAAAAATTAAACCAGAAACCATTGTCTAGAAAAGTTTTAAAAGTTTAATTCAGTTAACGAAGTCAACGTTAGAGATAAATAAGTTAAAGAACCTTTCAAAGGTTAAATCATATTGAAAGTATTTAGTGATGAAATATCGCTTGTACCTGAAGTTATTAGTCATAACAGAAAGTTCCTATTTTGATTTAAATCACCTTCATAGGTTGAATTATAATTGAGATTTTATGAAAAGTTTAAAATTAGCTAATTGAGCTATTTTGTGATATAAATGGTTAACATTTCAATATTAGCTATTTTGTGATATAAATGGTCAACATTTTAATATTAGCTATTTGAGCTATTTTGTGATATAAATTGTCAACCTTTTTAATATTAGCTAATTGAGATATTTTGTGATATAAACTTTCAACATTTTAATATTAGCTAATTAAGCTATTTTGTGATATAATTTGTCAAAATTTTCATATTAGCAAGAATTGAGCAATATTAAAATATTAATCCTACCTGAAGTTAATATTCGTTTTAAGGTTTGTTTAAATTAAAGGTAATATTGTTTACCACACTAACTTTAGAACAAATAAGCTCTTCATAATATCCGATAAGGTCTTATATATTCGTATATTGTATATCTCTAAAAACTTTGGCGCGAATTTCTTTTTAAATTGAAATTTTAGCTTGGCGAAAAGCGCCATCTACCATTATATACTGACGGGTAAGGGATGGATGTTTCGCCTACTCGCGAGATAGCGCGCATCGGCCTCTATAAATAACGTAGGCATTGGTACATTATACATGCCGGGGGACACTGTCTACCAAAATTGCAACAAAATTGAAAAATATTTTCACGTTTTTTGAAAATTTAAATTTAAACCGCTAGGTGCTATAGGGAAATTGTCAATGAGACAATTGTAGAGCGTCACCGAAAACGTACAAATAGCGTTGGCGCGAAAAAAATAGACGTCTTTTTCACTGACAAAATACGACTTGAAAATGTCACAAGTTGGGCAAGGTAAAATAACTTTTTTTTTAATTCCATTGGGAGAGTAGTATAACTTTATGAAAGTCAGACATTTGTTAATCTGTTGTTTAATGCAATTTGGCTTGCAATAAAACTCGCATTTGGGAAATTTTACATGGGCATAAGTACCATCCTTACAGAGCAACGCTTCACCACGGTTTACGAGATGGAGACGCTCAACATCAGCTGGATTTTTGCCTGCTAAATTCCGTGCACGACGACCCACTATTCCTCCGCAGCATGCTATTCTCGGATGAATCCTCGTTTGCAAGAGACGGCCCTTACATTACCAAAATAATCATGTTTGGGAAGACACAAATCCACACTGGAAATGTGAACACCGTCAAAAATTTCAATTTGGGCACTTGAATGTTTGGATTGGTCTTGTTGGAAACCGGTTAATTGGTCCAGTATTATTACCGCAAAATCTAAATGGCTTGAGTTATTAGGATTTCTTGAGAAATGAGCTAGAACAACAACTTGACGAACAGCCTTTGGCGCAACGAGCAAAACTGGTTTCAGCAAGACGGTGCCCCGCCTCATTACCACAGAGCCTTGAGAGATTACCTAAAAAACGAATTTCCACTACGATGGATAGGAAGAAACAATCCCGTACACTGGCCAGCAAGGTCACCCGATCTGACTCCGTTGGATTTCTTTCTTTAGGGCTTCGTCAAGGACAAAGTGTACGCCTCTCCGGTTGAGACCCTTGAAGAGCTGCGTCAACGAATTGTAAGCGCTTGCCGGTAAGTAACCCCGGAAATGATTCAAGCCGGATTCGACAATATGATTGTCCGCACCCAAGCCTGCATCGCAGCCGAAGGTGGTATTTTCGAAACGTACTTATAAATTTTGTTTGTAAGTAGATAAATAAAATGTCTCTGTGTATTTTTCAAAAAATTCGCATTTTTCATCCTACGAAATTAAATCGGGTAATACCTTCTTCGCCATTGTCTCCTCGATTTTTCAGCGGGGTTTATTGCATTAAACATCAGATTAACAAACTTCTGACTTTCATAAAGTTACACTACTCTCCCAATGGAATTCAAAAAAAAGTTATTTTAGCTTGCCCAACTTGTCACTTTTTCAAGTCGTATTTTTTCAGTGAAAAAGACGTCTATTTTTTCGCGCCAACGCTATTTGTACGTTTTCGGTGACGCTCTACAATTTTCTCATTGACAATTTTCTTATAGCACCTAGCGGTTAAAATTTAAATAAACGTGAAAATATTTTTAGATTTAGATGCAATTTTGGTAGACAGTGTCCCCCGGCAGGTATAATGTACAGTACAAATTTGAACTTTCTAGAAAACATAGTTTTTGAAAATAATCACTTTTTCGAGCAACAAAAAACATCCTGTATATAATAATAATAATAATAATAATAATCAGCTAGGCTAATACCCAAGGCACCACCTTAGGCCTAAGTCGTCAGGCGACTTTTGAAGCCTTTAATTCAGGTGGCCGGGTTACAATGCGTAGGAGGGTGGTGACAAGCCCTGCATGCCACGCGAGCCAACAGCTCCCTACACTAACTATTACCGTTAACCTCAACAAGTTTTTATGGAAGGGGAAACCGAAGAACTCGGGGGAAAACCCCTTAATCCAGTGGGGAGAGAACTTGCAAACTCAACGCAGAAGGAGTTGTTCCGAGTTTTTCACTCAGTGCCACAAGCTGGGATCGAACCCGGCTCCACTGGATGCTCCAGCTGCAACGCTTTCCCTGAGGTCCGCGCCATACCGATTCCCGCCAACAAGGTTCCCGCCAACTCGGTTCCCGCCACACCGTTTCCCATGGAAACCGTCCGTACAGGCTGCTCTTCGGTTCGTGCTTAACGTATAAATACCAGAGACGTAACAGCCACCAGAATCACTCAGTCGGACCTTTATGTAACCAGACAAGCTCGTAGAGATCCGCCGCAATCACCTGTTCCTGATCAGCCGCCGTTGCAGTCTACATCTCCCGTCCAACCGCAAACGCGACATGCCGTCCCCAACTCGCCGCTACCACCGTCAGCCGTTCCGTCCCAGACTCGCCTCAATCTCCGGCGATCTTGCCCATCGTCCAGCCGCAGCCACCGACACCAGCAAACCTCCCCCAGCACGTTATTATGTCCGTCCAAGGGTCTTTCGACCGAGTTACAAGATCTCTTAAATTCACCTTGTATTGTAAAAAGGTCACCTTGTATTGTAAAAAGGTCACCTTGTATTGTAAAAAGGTCACCTTGTATTGTAAAAAGGTCACCTTGTATTGTAAAAAGGTCACCTTGTATTGTAAAAAGGTCACCTTGTATTGTAAAAAGGTCACATTGTATTGTAAAAAGGTCACCTTGTATTGTAAAAAGGTCACCTTGTATTGTAAAAAGGTCACCTTGTATTGTAAAAAGGTCACCTTGTATTGTAAAAAGGTCACCTTGTATTGTAAAAAGGTCACCTTGTATTGTAAAAAGGTCACCTTGTATTGTAAAAAGGTCACCTTGTATTGTAAAAAGGTCACCTTGTATTGTAAAAAGGTCGCCTTGTATTGTAAAAAGGTCGCCTTGTATTGTAAAAAGGTCGCCTTGTATTGTAAAAAGGTCACATTGTATTGTATAAAGGTCACTTTGTATTGTAAAAAGGTCACATTGTATTGTATAAAGGTCACATTGTATTGTATAAAGGTCACCTTGTATTGTAAAAAGGTCACCTTGTATTGTAAAAAGGTCACCTTGTATTGTAAAAAGGTCACCTTGTATTGTAAAAAGGTCACCTTGCATTGTATATAAATTAACTACAATAAATTGTATTGTACAAATTAAATCCCGTCATTTCCATATACAACAAAGTTAAGTGCCCAATGTTCTGATGTATCACGATTTATGAAGAAGATTACATTACAGATAATCATGGCATTCAGGGGTGAAGATTAACATTTAAGAAATTAGATGGAACTAATTATGCAGACTGGAAGATAGATGTCAAGATGGCATTGGTAGCTAAAGGACTTGATCAATTTATAAATGTATAATTAGTGGCTCCAACTACTACACCATGGTTGACAATACAGAATGAGACGAAAGCTCCGACTTTAGGGATCCTTTATTTGACCTTGGAACCTTAGATCGAACGTCTGATTCGTACAGCAACAGATCCACTAATGGCATGGAATGTACTTAAACCAACTTATTAACCGGTTTCAAGAGCTAGAATAGCGATGCTAAGAAGATATTTCCTGAGAAGGGAGAGAGTTCAAAAAATATTTTTAAAAAGAGTTCCTGAAGCTGCAGCGTCTCAGGTGCACCTGTCCCGGATAGTGAACTGTCTTTCCAGATGATTTATGAATTGCCACATAAGTTTAACGGCATTGTCATCAACGTTTACCAAAGGAACCGATACCAATTTTGTGTTCGATAGAGTGAAGAATGCGATCATTAATAGTCCTCTTTTTTGGTCCCATTTTCAAGTATTCATTCGAGTCTTCGAGTCCTCAAGAATTAGCCAAGAGCCCTATTCCGGAGCTGGAGCCCATTTATGCAACAACAATAACGCCGATGGAGATGCATTTCTGCTACGAGACACTTACAGTTACAGGTTTTAGCGACGCAGACATAGAACATCAAGTTCATGGATAGTCAAGAGTTCTAATTTTGAGGAATGTCGGTTACGCATCCAATGGACAAAGAAATCTCAGAAGTGGTTTTCAAAATGACGAAGTAGGACACCTTTGGGCTGGTGGAAATATGGGACTCGTTGTTCGAAATAGCAAGAATAGACGATTATATCTTTTAAAGGCTCCCTTGGCTTGTATCGCATGAATGGACAAATGTTTAATAGAGAAATACCGGACTTGGAGAAGAAATAATAAAACCTTGCCGGTCAGAAGAATGCAGAAATATTGGATTTATGGCATTCAAGACTCAGTCATCATAACGCCCACACGATTAAAAAAATGTCAAACAATGGAAGTGTACGAAGCTTACCTGCATTTACGAATCAATCAGATGTCTGCGATATATGCATAGAAACAAAGATGATCCAATTCTCGAGAAAACCACTATCAGTAATACAGACGAAGAAGGTTTTGCAACTAATATCTGCCGTGATCTGGCAACACATATTTCATTTCATTTATTGACGATTATACACTATGGTCTCAAGTTAAAGTAATGATAGTGAGAGCGCATGCTTACAAAATATACCCGAATTGTTCACAATTGGTATACAGCTCTGAAAATTGATATTCACGAGCCTTGAACTATACTCTCGACTACCTAAATTTTATTTTTCAACCAAACCGACTGGAAAAACTTTTATAAGCAAAAAACGCCCGTGTTGCCGAGGGCGCGCGCATCTTAGGTTATATGTTTTTAAAATATATTGTTCTAAGTTGCACCGCAACTACGCAACTTTAGGATTAAAAAAATGGTAAATCGCGTGGTAAAGTTGGTAAAGTTATGAATTTTTTTATGGTAATACGTGTCACAGTGCTACTTAAAACGTGATATGGAACCACATCGAGGTATTTTTTTTACTTGACGTTTTTTACCATTTTTCATTTTTCTCCATAGGGAAAAATGGTAAATCGTGTGTAGCTCGGGTGGTAAAGGTGGTAAAAATATGAATTTTTTATGGTGATACGTGTAATAGTACTACTTAAAACCTGAAATGGAACCACATCGAGGTATTTTTTTACTTGACGTTTTTAACGATTTTTAGTTTTTCTCTATAGAAAAAATGGTAAATCACGTGTATCTCGGGTGGTAAAGGTGGTAAAGTTATGAAATTTTTTATGGTGATACGTGTCACAGTACTACTTAAAACCTGATATGGAACCACATCGAGATATTATTTCACTAACGTTTTTTTTTTTTAAATTTCCCGTTTCTTTTTCTAGCTAATAAATAAGAAAAACTTCAAATACAACTGAAATGATCTACATGTACGTTTATTACATACTTTATGTAACAGCCTTTTGAAAACCGCGGAATTAGGCTTAGTTGTGGTTGCCATGGAAATTCTATATAAAAAATAAAAGCTGGGAATGTCTCGATGTAGTTCCATATCAGATTTTAAGTAATACTATGTCACGTATTACCATAAAAAAACTCAATATTTAAACCACCTTTACGACCCGAGCTAAACTCGATTTACCATTTTTTCCTATAGAGAAAAACGAAAAATGGTAAAGAAGTCAAGTAAAAAAAATATCTCGATGTGGTTCCATATCAGTGTTTTAAGTAGTACTATGACACGTATCACCATAAAAATTTAATAACTTTACCACCTTTACCACCCGAGATACACGCGATTTACCATTTTTTATTCCTAAAGTTGCGGAGATGCTGTGTACCTTAGAACTCTGCGTTTAAAAAAAAACTAAGATGCGCGCGCCCTCGGCAACAAGAACGTTTTTTGCTTATAAAAGTTTTTCCAGTCGGTTTTTTTGAAAAATAAAATTTAATAGTCTAGAGTATAGTTCAAGGCACGTGTATATCAATTTTCAGAGCTGTATACCAATTTAGAACAATTTATCACCATGCGCTCTCACTATGAAGAACAGAGGGAAGTATTGAATAAATTGCAATAGTATATTGTCAAGAGGGAACAACAAACTGGCGAAAAGGTATTCTGAATCAGAAGCGATAATGGAATATTTTAGCAGAAAGATAGAAACCTTTCTGGAGTAAAGTGGTATTCAACATCAGAATAAGATTGTCTACACTTCACAACATAATGCCAGACAACAGATCGCTACAATAGGACGACCTCGAACTCCATTAGATTGAAGAATAGTCAACTCCCTCCTAGAGTTTGGGCAGAAATGCAGTTTTCATTCACTTTCTGAAGAATCGTTTGATGCAAAAGAATTTGGGGAATAAAACGCCTTTCGTGCAAGGATTTCAACGAACCCCATCACTCAAATATGTGAAATGAATCGGAAGTACTACTCACTACTTCATTCCGAAAGAAAAGAGGACAAGAAAGTTTTCCGATACTGCAAGCAAAGGAGTTCTGGTAGGATATGCGCTTATTACTCAAGGCTATCGCATATGGAACCTAATTGGACAAGAAAAGTGCAGCAACGACAGGCAGGGAAGTCATTTGAAAGCTATAATGTGTATTACCAGTACGGTGACCGGAGAAGCCAATTTAGAAATACTCGAGAAGTTATTGAATTCGCCAAACAGAATAATATAGACATTGACCCTGATCTTGTGGATTTCTAAGTCAAGAATCGGTATGAAGGGATATGCAATCTGAAAACGAAAAATAATTCTAGTGAAGAAACATTAGGCGAAGAATCACCAGATACGTACCTCGCAGAAATGCTTAACGGAGTAGAATTCTGTGTTGCAAACTTCGATGACCCTATCACCAACGTAGTGGCAACCACCGCAACAGATCGAAAAAAATAGGAGAACGCAATCGATGGGGAGATTTCTGCGCTTCGTGAATGAAGGGCCTATACACACAAAAAAATATTGCCGTAATATTGACAGCAAGCTGCAGTCAGCTTAGATGCCAGCAGTTTACTGTATTTAAAACTGCCAGCATTGGCTGTTTTTTTACAATTTTGAATACGGTTTTTTTTACAATGTTGAACACCCTGTTTATTTTACAGCTAACTCATTCGTTATATTTACTATAAGACTTCCGTTTTTTAAACATTCCTGGCCAACGTTTTTAACACGGCAAAGTTAAGTTAAAGTTAAGGTACCTGCTGGTTTCTTAACGGTAACGTTAAAGGTACTTAAAACAGTATGTATATGTAATAACCAGTATCAGAGCTGTTTTTTACAGTAAGATTAGACATATTTTTAACGGGCAGTTCTGTTAATTTTAAAATTCGTGCTGGTTTTTCAACGGGCAGTTCTGTTAATTTAAAAATTCGTGCTGGTTTTTCAAAAGTAATCTTAGTTGTATTTATAACGGTACAAATGTTACTTTTGATAATTCTACTGTGGTTTTTTAAGTAACTTCAGCCGTTTATCCAACAGCATTCGATCGGCTGTTTTTATAGCAACATCAGCCGTTTATCAAACAGCGTTCTGCCGTTTTTATAGCAACATCGGCCGTTTATCAAACAGCGTTCTGCTGTTTTATAGCAAAATCGGCCGTTTATCAAACTGCGTTCTGCTGTTTTTATAGCAACATCGGCGGTTTATCGAACAGCGCTCGCCTGTTTTTATAGCAACATCAGCCGTTTATCAAACAGCGTTCTGCCGTTTTTATAGCAACATCGGCCGTTTATCGAACAGCGTTCTGCTGTTTTTATAGCAACATCAGCCGTTTATCAAACAGCGTTCGCCTGTTTTTATAGCAACATCAGCCGTTTATCAAACAGCGTTCTGCTGTTTTTATAGCAACATCGGCCGTTTATCAAACAGCGTTCTGCTGTTTTATAGCAAAATCGGCCGTTTATCAAACTGCGTTCTGCTGTTTTTATAGCAACATCGGCGGTTTATCGAACAGCGCTCGCCTGTTTTTATAGCAACATCGGCCGTTTATCAAACAGCGTTCTGCCGTTTTTATAGCAACATCGGCCGTTTATCGAACAGCGTTCTGCTGTTTTTATAGCAACATCAGCCGTTTATCAAACAGCGTTCGCCTGTTTTTATAGCAACATCAGCCGTTTATCAAACAGCGTTCTGCTGTTTTTATAGCAACATCAGCCGTTTATCAAACAGCGTTCTGCTGTTTTTATAGCAACATCAGCCGTTTATCAAACAGCGTTCTGCTGTTTTTATAGCAACATCGGCCGTTTATCGAACAGCGTTCTGCTGTTTTTATAGCAACATCAGCCGTTTATCAAACAGCGTTCTGCTGTTTTTATAGCAACATCAGCCGTTTATCAAACAGCGTTCTGCTGTTTTTATAGCAACATCGGCCGTTTATCGAACAGCGTTCGGCTGTTTTTATAGCAACATAGGCCGTTTATCAAACAAAATTCGGCTGTTTTTATGGCAACATAGGCCGTTTATCAAACAAAATTCGGCTGTTTTAATGGCAGCATCAGCCGATTATTAAACAGCTTAGACCTATTTCTAACCTTCACAATCCCAGCGGTTAGTTTAGCAGTATTATTAGCCGTTTTTGAAACCGCAAAAATGTGATACCTTTAATATTCCTGCTCCTAATTTAACAGTAACAACATTGCTAAATAGGCCTTTTTTATTAAGTAACGTTGACCTTCTTGTTTTGACTTTGCTGCTACGTCACGGGTGACGTATGAATAACGTTTCACTACGAAAAGCCCTGGACATCAGTGTAAATTCGAGAGTTCTTCCGGTTTTTTAGTATGAACTGAACAGAACTATTACGTATTTCATGACGAATGAGTAACATAAAAATAAGTTCAGCAAGCGTAGGCTATTTTATAGAAAGATCTATTATATATCGAACTATTTGATATAGTAGTAATCCAGTAATTTGTCATCTTTTCACTATGTATCAAAATAATTATTGTAATTTGCAAGTAGTCAGTGAAAAAAATTTTAAATTTAAATTTGCGATCAATTTGTTTTATTTTCAACTAACGTCGAGAGAATACAAGGTTATTCCATAGTGCTTCCAGAAATGTCACTAAAATAACAAAAAAAACATAAATGCAATTGAATAAAAACAAAGGGCAAATGAGAAAATTAATAGGCCTACCTGAAGGGTTATAAAAACAATAGAAAGAAGATAATTATTCGCTAAATACCAGTCATATATAACCGCAGTATTTGCCACTAACTATGTATCTATTATATATGATGCTTAAGGCGCAAGTCTGCTATAACCATAGAAATAAGATGTTCTTACGACACTCTCAAATTCTATAATAACAAAGATATTAAACTGCGTTTTTTTGCATCATTTTGTTATGATCCTTAACTGGTCAATGATTGACGATTCGTATTCGATTTTTTAATTATACATGTTTTACCGACTTTTAAAATTTAAACTGCTTTCGATAGATTTGACATGAATCTAGTTCACGATTGAAAACGGCACCGCTATCTCAAGGAACTAATTTTATATTAAATTAAAACCGTATTGTTTTTAGTATTTCGACTAACTGGCATGGGAAGTCGCTAAATTATCTTGGTGAGCGACTTAATTAAAAAAATTATAATGTAACGCGCTATATCGTTTTATTGCATGAGCTAAAATCTCAGCGCAATGACGTTTCATAAAAATGCGCTCTCAACTTTAACAGTACAATGAATCTAATCAAATCACGTGGAATTGAAATAAAACTCTTTTCGGACAACACCAGCCAAGACATCGCCATCTCTTGATTTTTTCCCGAAGCACAACCACTGACTTCCGTCTTAATTATAAATTTACGGATTAATTTCTTGCCATTTAAATTACGCTACTGCCTGATTTTACTTATATTGGGGACCTGTTGTTAATTTTAGTACACAACAGAAATGTGTACTAATAGACGTAAATTCTCAAAACAAACGCTCAAAAATTGGAGATTTGAAATATCATGGAAAAAAAATTAAGTTACTTGGTTTAAAGGGAAAATTAATTTTGGCACATGACACGTGAAGGACCGAAAAAAAAAAAAATGTTACCTATCATTTGAGAGTTTCCAATTTGCTAGCTTTTTAATTAATGTCAAAACCTTAGGGTGCACGGCGGAAGGCTTTTGGCAAGTTGTTGATTTTTGAGGATTTATTTTGGCTGCATATCTAAAATAACAATTACAATTATTTAGTGGTTCAAATATAAAGTGTTGAATAGAAATAGATCGTTTACCTTTGAAGAAATTCCAGAGTGCATTTACACCCAGGAGGGTACGCAATGTTGGCCATAAAATACATTCCTAACAAAGCTCCTATAGCTTCAATAATGTTTTCACACTTTATGTGGTTATTCAAAACCTTTCCATCCATTGTTAACATGAACATTTGGGCAGTCAGTATAGATCTTTTCCTGATTAAAGAAGTGTTAAATTATTATTTGTCGTGAATTTATTAACAGGCGTATATAAAACGTTAATAGACAGTTTCAGCAAACCCATTTTTAGGCGTTTACGCGAACGTACGCAACGTTCTGGAGATTGGTAGACGTTCGCGTAAACGCCTAGAAATGGGTTTGCTGAAACTGTCTAATAGAGATATTAAGCAAACGCTCTAGAAGTTTCATTATCAACGATAATCTTTAATGTTTTTTAAAGCGTATAATTGATAACTGATCTTTAAATATTAACTATACGCTAAGAAAAACCGTCGAATATAGGCCTCATAGAGAAAAATTATCATGTGGTTTTAGACTATGCCTAATGTCACTAATCGGTTTCTGGCGAGTGTGAACGTATTTAAAACCAGTAACAAAGCGCTTCGCAGCGATTTGAAGAGGTGGACGTATGAACGTGGCTTTAGAATAGGTTACATTCAAATAAAGCGTATGTGAAAAATACATGAAATAATGCCTCAAAAATACTTAAATTAATTAAAATTTTCTAAAACATTCACTCTTACCTTCTTTTTAGTCCTTGATGTCTCAAATAAGTTCGGAACGGCCAAACGCAAGAGAGAAAAAGTAACTAGTGGCCAAATTTTTCATAACCATCTTTCCTTCTAAGCAAAGAATCACAAAAGCGTTGAAAACGCCTATTAATACCGTTAATGAAAGGAAACTGGTAAAAGCTGCGTTTGTATCTTTTGGAGCTTTAGAAGAAAAAAAAACGGTCAAAGATAAGGGTCATTTCTTGAACCCCCGTGGCGGCCGAGAGGAAATTCTTTTTCAATTGGTTTGCTCATAATTTATCATTAATACACAAATATATTTTGTACATTTTCGTAAAAACATTGAAGTATAAGGCCTAATAGGTGATTTAAATCAATTATTTTGTGAAATATTTAAATAGCAATTAAACTGGCGTTTTATATTTAACAATTTACAAATATAAATCATATTTAATGCTTGAAATGGTATAGCAGTCCAACTTCTATCTATATAAATAAAATTGTTTGCGTGCTTGTTTGTTAGTTTCTTGTTGTTTATGCACGTCCAAGAAATGTTCTAATTCACACGAAATTTGGCCTGCAGCATTTGACCTGCCATCACGTTTTACAGGCGTCTTGAAATTGTGAACCTTCGTAGCTTTTGACCGCGAGACCAAAACGCCTGACCTCGCGCTGTCAACCTAAGCGGGTATTCTCACAATCCGGCTCAATGGAGACCCCGGAATTATATCCCGTTCGATAACTTTATACGATCTTCGAACTTTGCATTGCCCTCGCTCTGTCTGTTTTTACGCTTTTAAATAACGCTTAGAAATTAACACAAATAGACTCCCCTAACTACTAAAAATAGGAGTCGCTTTCAATGTATGACCATAAATAACATATAAGTGTGTCACTTATCGGAACATTACGCGTCGTTTCAGCGTATGACCAGAAGTAAATCATAATTTGTGGGACACTGATCGAACGCGTCTGCGTTACGTACAAGGTATAACCAGAAGTAACAAATAAGTGTGACATTGGTCGAAACCGTCCGCGTCGTTTTCAATGTGTGACCACAGAATCTGATGTAACAAATATACTCTCCGGTCGCGCTCTTTAGCTAGTTATAAAAAAAGGGGTTAAACTAACCAGACCATAACAAATTTGGAGAATTTAAAAGCGATACTCCGACCAAATAGGCCCTCGAGTTTAAAAGAAAACACGAAGAACTCGGACCTATAGGCTTCAGAGTTGTTGACGATATGAATTTTAAATAAATAAGCCCGATTTACCAACACTAGACTGATTTTGTCCTTGTTGGGACTCTTCAGTAGTGCCGAACATCAGCAATCAAAATTGTAGCTTAAAAATTAAATTAAACGTTAATAACCCCTTTAAGTAATTTATCAGTCATAGAGTTTAACTGAAAATTTTATCTCATTGTCACACCATGCTGTTACATTCATTCCTCTTGCCAACTTCTCGTCGCCAAGTTCGCAAAAACAATACTCGAAGGTCAATTGCACCACGAGACTTCGTTTATTCCCATTCGACCGAAATCCCATTCGGCCGAAAGAATTTTAAAATGTAGCCCAATTGGCGGGGTGATTTGGTATTTTATTTATAAGGTATGTACTATCGAAGATCCATGTTTAGGTTAGGTTAGGTTAGGTTAGGTTAGAGTTGGTTAAGTTTACTATTTCAGTTTTGGTTCAGTTACTTTTCTTGACTAGGTGAAGATAAAAATATAATTCGTGCTCATTCCATTTTATTTTCAAATAAATGCATAGTACAAAGATATTAAAATGGCATAGCTAAATAAATACCCTCCTTTATTAGCTATCCGCTCCATTGCAAACGACTTCAGTAACTAAATTGAAAACATAGCAAAAGCCAATTTATATAGCAGCGTTCGGTCGAATGGGACACATAAAAACCGCATGTTTCGGCGGAATTCGGTCGAATGGGACACCTCAAAAACCGCCTTCGGTCGAATGGGATTTCGGTCGAATGGGACTAAAGCCGAGAATTAACCTCCGAACAACATGAGACCAGCTAGGTCACCTGGAAGAGAGTCCCTTCAACCCCACTACAAAGTAAACCCATTGTCTAATTTCAACATGGAAAGGTCTAAAGAAAATCTTCAAGGGAGAGAAAGTGTTGTCAATTTTTCAACACCGACTGACGGTGGCGCACCCAGAGGGGGCCTCCAGGACGAAGAAGAAAATAAGGAGAACCGAAGCCCTCATAAAACGTTTTTTGCTTATCATTAGAACCATAAGTCTATAAAAGTTTTCTTAAGTGTGTCACTTTCCTATCTTCCCCGTGTTAAATGATTACTGAGAGTTAGTTCGAGAATGACCACACATTTTAGGTGGACTTCAGATTAAGTCACTTAAGACTAATACGCGCTCTTTGTCTCCTCGTCATGGTGAGGGCGTGCCTGGAGCTTTGTCGAGGGATACCGTCGCGCGCTCGAGCGCGTGATAATTTATTTTTAATTTGTGTATTTTTCTCAATAGAGGCGCTTTTCAGGTATGACGTCAAATCTACGTCACTCTACATCTATCTCTCAGTAATTATTTCGTTTACCTGACACACTTATGTAAACTATTATAGACTTATGGTAGAACTAAAGCAGTCAAAAATTATTTTATCTCATGGGGCCCCCTACAGAAAATATCTTGGGTGCGCCACTGCCGACGAAAAAAAAAAGGATTCTCTTTGGCGTACAAATATTTTTTAAAAAACCAAACCATCCCTATTTACCGCGACCCCATGGAAACCCTTCTATCCGAATTAATATATTCTAATTTTTTTTAATGTTCTTTAATATCCTTTATAGCATTTTTTGTTTTAAATATGTATATCTTTCACCACATTAATGAAAAGAAAACGATGTAAAATCATGTTAAATTTAACTTTTTTCAACTCACTTCGTTGCAAATTAATTAAGAAAAACCAATCAAGGTTTCCGATAGACAAACTAACAGAAAAGCCATACTTTAGAAAAGCATAAATTTAAATTCGTCGTAGTAATAGTAACTTTTAACGAGAAATAGTAACGTGTTAAAATTTTAGCTCATTACAAACAATTTCCCAAAACATTTCGATTACTACAGTGCACATAAATCGGTCAAAGAAAATTCGTCTGCTAAGCCGCCAAACTTCATGGATATTCGTCTGCCAAGTCGGGTTTTTAGCAGACAATAATCCAGTTGTTCGCTGACTTAGCAGACGAATTTTCTAAAAACCCATCAACACGTGCCAGAAATAGCGGCGCCCTTTTTTAACCAATTTTTCTATGGACGCTTAGCAGTGGCGTATCCAGAAATTCGTCAAGGTTGGGGGAAGGTGTTCAAGTATGTGATTATTAAGAGGGGGTCGAGAAGGTTGGGAATTTATTACAGTCAAAGGTAGGCAGCAGGAGGGTCTGGACCGGAAACCCCCCTTGTTTACGCCACTGGCGCTTAGCATATTGTGTCACCAATCCCTATGCTTGGATCCATTTTTATATGGTAATAGATATGTTGGTTTATCAAATCATACACCAGTTTATGTTTTCTCTACTTCAATTCCTCGTTCAATACGCAGTTAATTTCCACATTTATACGGTTTTTGTGCAAAAACAGCAAATAATTGTAAAATTAATAACGGTTTGTAGTCAATCTGCAAATGACAATCTTAGCGTTTGTATAACAAACTCTTAATTTTAAAAACAGCAAGAATAAATAATTTAACAACAAAGTGTTGTGTTTTTTCGATATTATGTTGTTCATTTTACAACCTACACTGTTTACTAAAAACCACAGTAAAGAATTGTAAATATTACGTTCACTAATGATCAATCCGGGGAAATTGTGCATTGCCGTTTTTATTAATCCGGTGACCGTTTTATGAACAGCATGAATAAATATATTTACATCAAATGACCGTTTCCTAAAAAAACAGCGTGAAGATGTTAATTTTAATGCGCGTTGTTGTTAAAATTATTTTACCACAGCTTACTGTAATTTTAAAACTAAAATTGCTGTATTTTTAACGGCAAGTTTTTTGTGTGTACTCAAGTTGAAAAACCTATTATTCATAAAGTCATGGGCAGCAGATGGCTTTACGTATGTAAACGCGATGCAGATAAAAGAGTCGTCAGCCACAGAGCAAGACTAGTGTCACAAAGGTATACCCAAAGTAAGGGAATTGATTACCAAGAGAGCTATTCACCAGTAGTTGATTTTGTTATCGTCCGTATGTTTTTGTTGTTACTGGTAGTTATTCTACTTTGGTCATACAAAAATGTATATGCAAAATATGCCTATCTGTATGGAGATTTAGAAGAGAACTTGTACATGGAAATCCCTCAAGCGTACAAGTTGATGAACGTATGGCAATTGTACAAAAGAATCTAAGGATTACAGCAATCTGGAAGATATTGGTATTATAAATTGGAAAACGAACTAAATAAGTTAGACTTTAGTAACCTGACAACATGTCAATGTGTATGCACATTTAACTGGGATTGCATACTCCTTGTATACAGGGTGTCTTAATTTGATCGACCCAGGCGTTTTTCTCAAAAACTATAGTTGCTAGAAATGTGAAATTATCAGGATAAACTCTCTTATATACTACCCTTTTCTTTTGGAATTTTCAGAAAAATCGTGAAATTTTTCAACGTTTTGTAATTTTTATTTTTCGAACGATAGGTGGTAGACGAAAATTTTCCATCAAAAATTGTAGAGCGTACTCGAAAACCTTTAATGAAATTGGTTTGGTCAGAATACTTTTATGTCGATGACCTGATGTCAGTTGCTGAATCCACAGAAGATGCCTTGCAGCTACAATTAGAACTATTGCAATCCACCGCCGAATGGGAATTTCAACTGCGAAAATGGACTTCCAACGATACAGTCTTGCGTGAGTGGAAATGCGCCAATATCAAGGGCCTCTAAAAATAGATATTAATGAAGCTGGCCAAACCCTGGGGCTTCGATGGACACCGGGAGCTGACATTTTCTCATTTTCCGTATCCAGCCCTCACGACAAAACTTCAAAAAATTATCTTGGACCCAAATAAAACAGAACCATTAGCCCATTGATGGCTACCGAAGTAGAGTCAGCGCGGAAACACTGGATAAAGGTAACCCAGCAACAAACCTTCACTGAAGAAATTCACTGTCTTTCCCACTGTCCTTATCTAATTGATAAGAAGACCACTCCAAGTGGATGGGCTTAAAATCTGGATAACGAAATGATCAACGATCTTGAACGCGTAATGCGTTATATCGTTGTGAATTTTGACGAACTCACGAGTGAGTCGTGAGTAGGTGATACAAGTTAACGTGTGTATACTTGTTTTGTGTGCGTTTTTTAGGAAGTGATTCCTAAATTTGTATACAGGTCGACGGCTTGGCCGGGACAAATGATGAAAAACCCCTGTAATGCTTAGGCGGTGCACGGGGTATATAAATACAATAGTCTGATGTCCCTATCTAGTGGTTTGATGGGCTCACTGGTGTCTTTGGGGGGCTCTACACCTGGCGTTCTGGGTCGCTGGGCTCTTGGGGGCGATCCATACCCGGGTTACTGGGTCACTGGAGTCCTTGGGGCGTCCCGTGCTCGGAGCGTTGGGCCACTGGAACCTCAGGGGTGTTCCATACTCCGCATTCTATAACCTACTGCGGAGGGAAGTTTGCAGTGGACGAATCAGTTACTCTAGTCCTCAGTTAGGTGAGCGAGGGTCTCGGGCAGCCCACGGTGTGGCCTTCTGTTGGGCCATGATGAGGGCGTTTATTTGCCATATGTGAGCCAGTCCCCAGCTACTCATGGCAGTTCTACAGCGAAAATATTGGATCTTTGGAGTTCGAGATGCCATAAGATTTCACCTCAGACGTTGTGTACGTTGTACTCGGCAGAAGGCAGTGACTGTTCAACAGTTGCTGAGGGACGTGCCATCGGCCTGGGTTAATCCAGCTAGAGCCCTTTTAAAATATGGTGTAGATTATGCTGGGCCTCTCACCCTCAGAATTATGAAAGTTCGGGGCCAAAAAACTTTCAACGCGCATAGAGCATTATTTGCGTGTTTCACGAGCAGGGCCATCCATATCTAATTGGTGAGCGACTTGTCTACCAACGCCTTCCTAGCAGCTCTAAAACGATTCCTCGCCAGGTGAGGAAAGAGCTCGGACATATATTGCGATTGTGGGTCCAATTTTTTCGGCGCAAATCGAGATATGCGAGATTTTCTTAAATTAATGTCCAGCTCAGCAAACAATCAATGGTTGTCAGACGAAGGCATCAACTGGCATTTTAATACACCTGCAGCGTCGCACTTTGGAGGACTGTGGGAAGCAGGAATCAACTGGTGAAACCTCATCTAAAACGAGTGGTTGGTTTAACCATTTTATCTTTTGAAGAGATGAACACGCTAGTCGCTACTCTGTCAAATAGAAGCTTGTTTGAATTCCAGACCCTTTTCAGCTTTATCTACACATCCAGATGATCTGGTAGCCTTAACTCCAGGACCTTTTCTAATTGGCGATGCGCTCACGACAATCCCAGAACCAGACCTCACAGATATAAAAGTCAACCGTTTTAATCGATATCAGATGGGACAACCGCTTCTTCAGCATTTCAGGCGGAGATGGCGTATTGAATATTTACAAAGACTACAACAGCGCCCTAAATGGCTGACCGTGCAGAAGAATCTACAACTAAGAGATCTTGTCGTACTCAAGGATGAGACTCTTCACCCTAGCAAATGGAAGCTGGGCCGTATTCAAAATTTTAACCAAGGGAAGGACAACTGTGTTCGTGTAGTGACCGTAAAAACAGCCAACCACGAACCCCAACGACCGTTAACCAATTTATGCTGGCTACCAAGTAATTGAAACCATGATCTACGTTGAAATGCGACATTTCAAGGACACCGGTATAATTACGACTGTTATTTAAAGTTGATTCATTCAATTTTATCTTTTATCTAATTTTGATAAAAAAATTAGTGTCATTTTTTATTGGGGTATGTAAAGAAGTGTAAATTGTTTGAAAAGGCAGTATCATTGGTATCTCTTAACGAAAATGTAATATTCGCATGGATTAAGTTTTGTTAATAAACGTCTTTGTTTTAAAAGTAGTTAGATTTAATTATCAACTGTTCACCACTGCCACGCCTTCAGCAACGGCCAGGTGATGGTGCAAAGGTTTTTACTGATTGACTTTGTGCTATAAACGCAATAGGCAATCATAAAAACAATCATGGCTCATACCATAATATCCGTAAAGTTTTGAAACGGATGGTGACGCAGGTCACGTTAACTTGGACTATCTCGCAAAGTCAGCAACCGATCAATCAGAGAAGAAGGAGATGAAGCCAAGTTGGTTATTAAAAGGTGGTTAAATGAGGTGACGACTCAAAGGTGGCAGGAGTCGTGAGAGGTAAGTGAGGAAGGTAAAGTTACCGAGAAGTACTTTCCTAGAGTTAAAAGTTATTTCAACACGAACTACTATTTGGCGCTATTTCTAAGTGGACACGGTAAATTTCCACTTTACCTGTACAACGTAGGGAATATGGCATCGCCCAAATGCATATGCGGTGCTCTGGAAGCAGATTCGGATCACTATGATCGTAGCTGTCCTAAAACGAACCACTTGATAAGAAGACCACTCCATGCGTATGGTCTTCTAAATCTGGATAACGAAACGATCAACGAGTTTGATCGTGTAATGAGTTACGTCATTGTTAAATTTGACAAACTCACGAGTGAGTCGTGAGTAGTTGTACGTATACAGGTCAGCGGCTCGGCCGGGACAAATGATTATAAACACGGGGTATATAAATACTATAGTCTGATGTACCATAATATAAGCCTGATGCACTTAAGAAAGCTAAGCTCATAAGTAAAGATATATACAACTAAATGGATGTTCCTAACAAGGTACGTATCTAGCAAGCAAAGTTCCTAACCACTCGATGACTTCACAATAAATGACCATAAAAGGATTTCGATTTTTGGATTTCCTCCTTTTATCAGCGATCATTTAATCTAAGTGACATAGCCAGAAATTAATTATGGGCCCAGACTTCGTTAAAGAACAGAAGGAGTAAAGAAGTTATTTATCATAAATAATGTACAGCTGGAGATATGACCAAGGAGAGGATTGCTCACGAAAACTCTTACTGTATACGCCACTATTTTATTTTTTTTTAAATCACATACACCAATGCTGGGGACTATGAAAGGTACTTAGCTTTACTATAATAAAATCTGATCTAAGACTAAAAGCCATTAATTGAATTTTTCATTGATTCAAAAGTGTACCATCGTTTCTCTAAAATATTTCATTGATATATAAATATTCTGAAAATTAGATGTATGTTTCTGGCAAATATTTTCAAAATGAAGGCTTCATTTCTTGACATTCTTAGGCGTTTTATACTCTTTGCTTTTGAACGATATGCTCTCAATAATTATTGTGAAGTGATATTAGTTTTTATACCACACTTACAAGGTATATTGCGGGTTTGGTATTAGAATAAGAGTGAAATCGGCTTTTAGACTTAGAGTTTAGTTCTGGGTCTTGTGTTAGGCTAAGATTGTCGTTTCTATAATATTTAACTTTAATCAGCCAATCGGAGAGCTTTTTAAAACGTCAGAGACTATAATAATCGATGTTCACAAGAGATAAGGCGGGGCGTCATTTTTATTTTATTCAAGACACGTCTTTGATAGTCAACTGTTTGGTTGATTGTATCGGTGGGAAAAATATGGCCTTTTAACATCGATACACACCTCACAAATTTAAAGATACCTTAACAGGTGTAATCCGCACACGATGTTATACTAGATGGTAAAATATGCGAATAAGTAGATTAGTCCATAATGAAAAAGGATAAAATAGCTAAACCCTAAACAAATTTGAAGAAATTAAAAAAACTCACAAATAACTCGTACCAATAGGTTTTCGAGCAAACAAAAAGACGCGAATCTCGGATCAAATAGATCTTCGAGTAAAAACTACTGTAAAGCCCGCATTTGCATCCGCTAATGTAGGCTCTGTCTTTAACAGTCTTTCCCTTTAGTTCAGAGAGTTATCTCGTGGTTTTGGGCCAACGCTGCTGGGGAAGGTATGGATGACTCGTCCTTGCTCGCGTCGTCCACCTTTGGAATTCTCCGAAAGTGGCGACCTCTGACCCGAAGGGTTAAGAGCGGGGTAAAGTTACCGGTGACGCTTACTATTGCACCACAGTGAGTCCGCAAATATTTCTTGGCGGGCTTTCTTCTCCAGCCAATTAGGATGGAGACCGGTAGCGTTATCCGAGGGGCCCGCTATATAAGGGACGTCGGGACAATGGATTAACTGTCTCTTGTTTACGAACTCCGACCTAACCAGTCACATTTTGTATATTCTCTCTTGTAGAGAAAGTTTAGTTGTTTGCCATGCCTTGTAATATTTGTAGGGGTGTGCAAAATATTTGCTCAGACCAAATAATTCGATCGAATACCAAATCGAATATTCGATTCTTAGAATCGAATAGCGCTTGGAAAAGTTCGCGAATAATCGAATTTTTGATCGAATAGTCGAATATTCGAAAAGATAGGGTAAAAGTATTTGGTATTTTCAAATAGTTTGCAAACTGGTCGAATAACCGCGGATCTTTTTCTAATTTGTTGAGTTTCAAGGCCAACCCAGGAGAGCGCAGTGAAATTTCCGAACTAGTCCTTATTTCTGGCACCTCTCTTTAGGCCGCAGCGCCAAGGACCATATAAAGAGTAGCTTCCACGTCCATTACCTATACCGTTTGTATTACAACTTCTTAACGAAAGTAAGAAGCTATTTATTCTAGCGCCTATTGGCTAGATTACTCGCGTGTTCTCTTTTGTGATGGAATTTTCTAGAATAACAAAGTAAAACTAAAATTGAGTCTAAAACGTAAACTAAGACCAAAACAAAACTAAAAACCGGGAGGAAAGTTGAAGTAAGTAACTTTATGGATTTTTCTGTTTATAATTTTTGATCGCTTAGAACAAATTTTCCTGGGCTATACTGTATTTTATTTAATATTTTACTATTTTCAAGTAAAACGAACAGTGATTTCGATTACTTTTTTTGACAAATATGCAAACTATTTGGCTATTTGAAAACCAAATACGTCGAATAATTTGATATTCGAAATACTATTTGGTATTTGATCAGTTAATTGGCCTAAATTTTTGCCCTAAAATTATTCGAAAAAATTATTGGACGTTATAAATATTCTATTTGGTATTTGCCATGCTTTGAAAAAAATATTTGATATTCGATTCGATCCCCAAAAAATGGTATTTGCACACCTCTAAATATTTGGTAAATATATATATATATATATTATTAATAATAAAGAGTATTCTATAGTTTGACTCTCGTACATGGTTTAAACATAAGCCGACAATTTCCAGGCTTCACACTACATAAAAACTAACAAAAATAGCCAGAAATTCTAACGGTTGACCGGTTTCGTTCTATTTGGAACTCATCAGTACCGTGCGGTTAATCTGGCTGGCGACTGTTTTATCGAAAAGAGAAACTAAGCCTAAACATTAAAAACTTCAAGACGCGTTGCATAGCAACGGAAAGCCGAAAAGGGGGAGAGTGGTGGAGAATAGTATATACGAAAAGTTAAGTTAGAAGAAACCAGCATCATAAAATATGCGTACCAATAGGTCTTCGAGCAAACAAGTTATGCTAGATGGGGCGACCTGTTGGTTCGACTAGTTTCTATCGCTTAGTTTTCTAAACCTATCATCAATTTTTCCATAACTGTCTTAATCGATAGTTTTTATAATATTTTTGAAAGAAGGCACCATAATGTTTTTGATATTTAGGTGCATCATTTAATTTCGTAAATTTCCACTGATTTTTAAAATTCGTTTCAAAGGAAAGAAATTTCAAAAATACTTAATTTTCTGAATTTTTAAAAATATTACATATATCATAAGTAACATAATAACCGAAGAATGACAGTGATCGATTTCAGTTATTGATAGACTGTTGAAGAGTGATTTCGTAATCGGAAGTCGCATAACCGGAAACTAGCTCCTTCATTCTCTCTTTGCCGGCGAAATTATTTCCAAATTAGTTTGATGGCTATAGAAATGAGCAAAAACGTGTTCGTCTCAAATTTAAAAAAAAACTAATCAATTTAATCTTAAATTCGATAGTCAATTGCTTTGTAGATACTTAGCCTTATAATGATTTATATGGTCATTGGCGAAACAGACTATCATTAAAGAATTGGCGTTGTGAGAATATGGAGTGTCATACTTGCACATATTATGTAACTTTTGATATATTTTCAGAAAATGTAATTTATACATTAAAAATAAATATCTATAGTTATCTGTACAAAATATACATGCTTATATTTGAGTATAAGGGTGTTTAGAAGGTGATAGAGGCACCTCAATCATTTCTGAATCCCGTTTTAAAATTTTGGTAAACCCTTTCTGATGCCTTTATAGAAAACGGTACTTTCTAAATGTATAATATATAGGAATTTGCAGCAATCAAAATTAATTGTTTTAATAAATAATAATTCACAAGTTTTTTCCAAATATTTTGGAAAACAAATTACTTTTATTCTTACCGCATTTTAATTGGTTTCATGTTAACACTCCTTCTTAGCCTAAGAAAGTTCAAAATAATTCCAAAGCTCGTAAAATAAAGTTTTTTGAGATATTTTATGGAAAACGTTTCTTTCCAAAGTTTTTCCGTAAAATATCGCTTTAAATAATATTTTTTTTAAATAATTAACACTAATAATCAATTTCTTTTCACTTCACATGATAATCTAAAACGGAGAGAGAACAAATCCCTAGATTAGAAAAATAGATATTTTTATGTTCGCTGAATATGTTTTTTTTTGGAATACTGTGTTTTTAAAATACAAACCTTTGTTATTAAGATTATTTGGAATTGCTACGTCAGTCTTAAAGTGTTGGTTGCACGAAATTTTAGTTATTGCTAATTAATGATTCATAAGATAAATCAAACATTTTATGGCAAGTACAGAAAATTTCATCAAAATCGGTTAAGTGGTCTTTGAATTATTATAAAAAGAAGTGGAAATGATGGAAATCGAGTTTTTCAGAAAATGCGAAGGGTATCATTGGCTAATTGTCTGTAATACATTTCTTTACACCTGGGATTAAAAGCGGGTTGATTTAACACCCAGGAAAAAGTCCTACGCAGTAGTAATTGAAATAGACATACACAAGCCTACGTAGTAGAAAAACGATATGAAACCGAAGGCTCCTTGCACGACCAACTTAGATCTGTTCTCGCTGCACTCGCATAAGAAGGCCCACCCGCCAGCTTGAAACGACTCATATTTTAACGAGCGTATGAGAAATTCACGTTTCACGCGACAATATTCCGCTTGGGGCGCCAAAATACGGGAGTACCTTCCTAATGCTTTCCTATGGGAAAATATTTTGTATAGTGGATCGCTTTTCCGAACTTTTTTCGTAACTTTACCGATTTACGTCATTGCCGAGTTTCTTATATGATTTACATTAAGTTTCATTAATAATTTCAAGCCTAATATCGTAATTTTCCATCATCTGGTTCCTCACAATTTATTTTTGTAATCGACGATATTTTTAGGGCGAGGAAGCGATACTCCCTAAAATGCCTAGGTGGCATAGTTGGCATAGTTCCGGCATAGGTCGATTTCCTACCGTAAATATTTCTACTATAGCAAGTAAACCAAGGAGCGGAATCACTATTTATAAGGCATTGCTGTTTTGTATTAGGCATAGCTCTTTTTGCAGCTCTCTGGCATAGCTCCCTAAAATCGACCGACGCGACATCGGCCCACGAGAAACGTGGCGGTTAGGGTTATCTGGACTTAGCGCGCGATACCGACGGGGGATCGAAGTCTTCGCCGAGTAATGTCGCCTGACGGCGACGCGCACTCCCTTCGCTCGATTGCCCCAACCCCATACTAAAAAATGCTATGGGCCATCTATAACGCAACCTAGAGGACAGCACCAAGCCTTATGCACCAGGTAAAGTCGGACGTGGAATGTATTCTATCCCTACGAATCTCGACAAAAAGAGCTATGCCTGATACAAAACAACAATGCCTTATAAATAGTGATTCCTCTCCTTGGTTTACTTGCTATAGTAGCAACGTTTACGGTAGGAAATCGACCTATGCCGGAACTATGCCTACTATGCCACCTATGCATATTAGGGAGTAGGCGAGGAAGTGTCTCCGCATTGGATTTTAAGCCTTGGAGTCGTCTCGCGCGTATTATTATCACGGCCAACTTATTCGCAGCTGGAACTTTGGAATTAATTCGACCAAGTAATTTAAACTTAAAAATAAAATTTAATAATATTACATTAAATCTCCTAGTTATGTAATAATCTCCTAGTTATGGTATATATTAAATATCCTAGTTATGTTATATATTAAATCTCCGAGTTATGTTATATATTTAATCTCCTAGTTATGTTATATATTTAATCTCCTAGTTATGTTATATATTTAATCTCCTAGTTATGTTATATATTTAATCTCCTAGTTATGTTATATATTAAATCTCCTTGTTATGTTATATGTGAAATCTCCTTGTTGGGTTAAATACTAAATCTCCTTATGTTATATATTAAATTTCACCTAATATATATTATATTTAAAGTTTCAAGTATTTTCGACTAATGGGTTTGTATTCGAGTTGTTTAACCTTTTCAAATTTTTGAGAGATATTGTGCATCAAATTGTCCAAAAGAGGGGGAACTAACCGATTTACAATATTTCTAGCCAATATTTCGGTGTGTTGGTGATCTCCACAATCACAAACTATTGAAACTAATACAGGACAGTTTATCATTTTAAGTTGTAGATGCGATCTTGAGACTTTTTCCCTCGCTTTTTATAGACATACTTTTTTCTTTGGTAAACTATTTTCTGGTTCTCTAAGAGATCTCTTAGGCATTACTTGAGATTGCATATATGATGGATAACAGGGAAATATTGACGGAATCACGTTTTTTGCATAATCTTCGAATTTTTAGCCCTGAAAGTTTAAGCTTACAAATTCATATCATGAATCTCGAGTTGTTTATGTTAAAACATTATTGACAATACCTTGTTTAAAATCCAATTCTTTAAAATGAATGCCACAAACGAGGGTTGATTAATTAGACCGCATATTTGGCTCAAAATCTTTCGTTGCGATGGCTTTATGTCATTCATTACATAAGATAGGATCATTAGGAAACTCATGGAAAGACAACCCAGCGCTTTTATTTTTATCTGTAGATTTACAACAAACTTTTACCATTTTAAATGATGTTTACTACGGGTTTTTAATTGAAACATAATAATTGAAATAAAAAAAGAGGCAGAACTGTGTTTTATTTACTATTTTATTTACTGTTCTCAGTTTTACATTTTCAAATCTCGCGCGTGCGAGACAAGTCCAAGTCTTAAAATCCGATGCGGAGACCAAAGACTATATATACGCTGCGCTTACTAGACAGGCGTCTCCATACAAAAAACCTGTTAACACTTTCGAAACACGGGAGAAGCCTTTGACCAGCCGTTAGAGGCGCCACTAGTAGCACTGCTGAAGCGCGGGGAAAATTTTGACCAGCGTCTGCTATCGTATGCAAGTTCAGCCATTGAACACGCCAGTCTATTTAGCGGAGCGTATATATAGTCTTTGGCGGAGACGCTTCCTCGCCTTAAAAATATCACCGATTTCAAAAATAGATTGTGAGCGAATCAAATGATGGAAATTATTAATGAAACTTACTTGAAATCTTATAAAAAACTCGGCAAGGACGTAAATCGGTAAATTTACGAAAAAAGTTCGGAAAAGCGATCCACTTTACAAAATATTGTCCCTTAGGAAAGCATTAGGAAGGTACTCCCTTATTTTGGCGCCCCAAGCGGAATATTGTCGCGTGAAACGTGAATTTCTCATACGCTCGTTAAAATATGAGTCGTTTCAAGCTGGCGGGCGGGCCTTCTTCTGTGAGTGCAGCGAGAACAGATCTAAGTTGGCCGTGCTCCTTGTAAATTCTTCTTAAAACGTCGGGTTGCACGCGCCGCGTAGCGCGCGCGTAAATAATAAGCCTAATATAATGATTAAAAACCTATGGTTTGAAAACTTCTACAAGTAAACAGAATCCCTCTACTTCAGTTCCTTCTATTTTAGGAATAAAACTACAGCTTTGATTTGCCCCAAATTGCTCGTGCTACGAAGGAGAGAAATTCGCCGAAACTTTCAGCAATTTGGGAGCGAAAATGGTCAGTTTCGGACTCAAAGTTAATACACTTAGGCTTGGAAATTTGTTTCGACAATGACATTTTTGAAAAGAGAACGTCCTGGGCTTCAAAACAAGCCTGCATTCATTCGTTTTTATTACTATCGATTTTTTGTGCAACCAACACTTTAATCCCCTTATTTACTTTGAATGTATTTAGTATGCTAATTCGATTTTAACGATTCACTTATAAGTTTACAAAACTATTTATTTCCTATACACAGAAAAAAAGGTGTTTGGTTTTTAACATCTAAACATGTTTGAAAGCTAAACATGGGTAAGAGTTGCTGTTGTTTTCTTAAACACATCTGTTTAAATAAACAAGTTTGTCAAACAATCTTCCAAGATCTTTCCGGTAGTGTTCCAAACCGGAACCGCTGGTAAGAGGTCATGCTTAGAAATTTAACTCCGTGGTTTTTAAACATAATGCTAAACACTGATGTTTAATAAGTGTATATTGCATTACGAGTTTAATGTATATTTCGCGTTGTCTATATATTTCGTTTAATTTCGTCGCGCTTAGATATTAATTAACCCTCAATGCCACCCTCACTGATTGCCTAGATGACCCGCAGCCAGTACATTCCGACCGGAAGAGCATAATCCAAGCAGTAATAAGTCTGGGAAGCGTAATGCCCTCAACACCCTCGAATCACCTGTTGATCACCCAATATCTAGGAGTAGAGTAGGACTAAATATGAACATGTAAATCCAAGATGGCCGCCAAGATGGCCGACAAAACAACCCCCCACCCCCCAAAATATTTTCCAAAAACAAAAAAATTTTGTCCTTGGAAAAATCGAAAAACATATTTTTGTTTTCAATCTCAAATTTCACCTTGAAGATGATCCTTGACCTCGACGCCTGACATCTGTCCACAACCACTAAGCCTCGGTCTATACTCCCAACAAGTTTGGTCACGATCGGACAAGGTCGAACCGAGATATCGGCGATAATATGTGACCCCACCAAATACTTATGTTAATTTACTTTTGGTGTCATTTTTTTCGTTTTTTTCGTTTTTTGGCCGTTTAAAATGCTAATTAGTTATTTGCGAGATGTGGAAACGAATTCGCGACCTTCGTTTTATATCCTTGGCGGTTTTGGCCCCACCCAAAATATTTTAAATAATTAAACTAATAAGTTTTTTTCATTTTTCGCAAATATTTTATTATTTTAAAACAATGCTAGTTGAAATAAAAGTAAAAAACAATTAGTTATTATAATATTTAATAACTATCATATTTCAAACAATATATTTTTTTAAACACTTAACAACATATGAAACACTACAAATAAAACTAAAAGCTAACAAATTAAATTAATAAATAATAAAGAATTAAAGAAGGTTGTATAAATAATTTTGAAGGCTGAAAAATATAAAAACACAATGTTAAAAATATTTTAAGTGTATAATTAAAAAAATAATTATAATTACATCAATTCGTATAAGGTATTTTTCCTCTTCGGTACAAAACGACATGTCGTGTTGGAAATTCGGGCTAGAATTTATAAATATAAATAAATTAATCTATTAAAAATGAATATATCTAAAAAATATTTACCACAAGAAATCTTTTTGTTGCTCTACCATCTCACGAATAAAACACTGTTTTTGGTCTTAATCGCTTCGGAAGTATACAGTTCGAGAATGTGTGAATTTAAACAGATCAAACGGTATGTTGTACAGTGTCAACATGTTGAATTTGATCTAACACACGAAGTTCAGACTTAAACTTTTTAAATTCTTGTGATTCCACCACGAAATTTGACGAGTATTACAAAGATTATACATTCTTACTACTCGAAGAAAGAGAATTTTTAAAGATCGTGGCAAAGAAAGTACAGGCTTTAGATGAAATTCACCAGACATCTTGATTCTAGAATTCTTTTGGTAAAATCCTTTACATTGAGATTTTATAGTTTAAGCCTGACATATATTTTTAAAATTTAAAAATATTGTCTTTGGGAATAATTATTAATTTTTTAATACAACTAAGGTTAACTAATTATCCTTATCCTTCTTAAACAAGTTTTTATAAATTAATAAAAACAATTATATTCAATTTTTAAAAAACAACCTAGTACAAAATGTACTTATACAATTTTCAGTTAATATACTAATCAATTACCAAAAAAAAACATAAAACATTAAAGTTTAACCGATATTAGTATAAAAAAGTACATAGAGTACATGAAAAAAAATCAGAAAGAATAATATATAATCAATGGGTCGTTTGATATAGGCGATAGATTGTATCCCAGATGAACTTTGTTGAAATCGGTTTTAAACAAGAAATTTTCAAGAAATGTTTTAAATAATCATTATAATAATAATAATAATAATAATAATAAATATAAAAAAACTAATACTAATAAAAAACAAAAAGATATTTATATCAGACAATTAATTTAACCAAAAAATTTGATACCTAACAAAAAAGATAAGAATATCATTTCTTGAAAACTTATTGGATAAAAAAGATGAAAACAAAGAATGTTTGCTATAGAAAAGAAATGTTAATAATCTCAGGTAGACTTTTAAGGTTGCGGTTAGGCTCAAGGGTATATAGCGCAAGAGATGAAAAAACAAAAAAGATAAGAATAATAAAATTTCTTGAAAATGCGTTGGATAAAAACGATGAAAACAAAGGATTTTTAATATAGAGAAAAAAGAACTTTACACCAATCCCAACATTAAATTAATAAAGCTAGTTAAAAAAGAAAAAGTAGATTATGAAGTATTAAAAAGAACATCCACCGCCTGAATTAAATTAATAAAGCTAGTTGATTTGGAAAACATGTTTAAAAAAATTTTAAACTTTTTAAAATAAGAACATTTAAAATAAAAAATATAAAACATTTCAAAAATTATCACTTTCACCAAATAAAAAAACAATTAAAAAATAAAAAACACAAATATAGTCTTTAAATAAAATAGTCTGTTGAACAATTCTAAAATTTTATAAGATTTGAGTCCTATTTCAAAAAATAAATAGTTTTAGTTTTTAAAAAAAAAATAAAATATTGTAATTACCTTGAGTCGCAGTTGGAAAAGTTGCCGACGATCGTTTAAATTTTGATCTGTTCGAGATAATTTGCGACTAAATAAAAATATTTATTTTAATTATTGTAATTATTTTTTTTAAATTAGTATTCCTTACTCTAAAGTTGTAACTATTTTAACTTCCTGTTTATCCAAATCATTAATAAAAAATAAAACTATCATTCCTATCTCCAAACGGATGGTATATCTCGTTAGGCGAAAGTCAGTTGTTATACTTAATTGTTTTTTCGAAAAAAGGAAACTTGTTGTAATTGAAATAGTAACAAAAGGTCACGTTGAAGGCTCCTACGATTTTTGTGTTGATGGAACCATGGGATCTTATTAAAATTTTGATATAGGCGCATATGTTTTCCAATTAGGCGTAAAATTTCGTAAGAAAACCAGCCTTCAAGAGAGGATTGAGTGTGGAACAATAAGCCGTCAAACTCAAAAGCCTCGTGGGGACAGACAAAATTAATAGAATGAACGTCAAATAGACAAGAATTGTTATTGATTCTTCTAGAAAAAACCGAAGCGAAAACAGCTGGCGATAATTTGAAAGAGTTTTTTATAAAGGGACAGGCAAAAACAATTTTTTAAAGGGTTCTATTAATGCTTTACACTCAAGAAAGACAGTTCTCATACAGTAATTTTCAACTCTAATTGAAATATCGTTAATTTTAAAAAGGTTATAATTCCTATTAAAAAGGGTTAATAGCGAGAGGATGAGAAATCTTACCAGAAACAGTCAAAACTTCGCGAGAGCCCATGGTTTATAAAAAGAATACCTTGAAAAACACGCTTTTATAAGAAAGATTTCAGAATATTTAATTTTTACATCCTGATTTTAACCTGTTTTAAAATCAAGTCAAAAGACAATTTTTTATCAAATACACCCTGCAGAAATATAATTTTATCCCTTCGTTTAAATTTTATACCTCGCAGAAATATATTTCTTCCCATAGAATTTTAAAACATCTAACCCTGTAATTAACAAAATTCTTACATCTATAATCGATTTTTAAAGCAAAAAATATTAAAACTCTTAGGGCGTTGCCTTTTTTGTCACGAAATTAAATATAAAGGCCTCCAAAAAAATAATTAATAATTTTATATTTTTATACATGTCTACATATTTAAATTGTTATTCACAAACAATTTTAAATACCGTTTACATACTGATAAATTATAACTAGGTTCTATCCTTGTAGTATTAATCACTTTAATATTCAAGGTTTTATATTTTGAAAAAAATTAATGAAAAAATACATTTGGTATAAAAGGGCAAAATTTTACTATTGAATCATAACAGGCTAAAATGGCTTCCACAAGTAATAGTCAAATCTCCGCGAGTCAGGTAGTTTCAGTTTTTGATAGGCCCGAAGAGGAGATGTTATTAGAGTCGGACGAATCGGATGGGGACTATATTCAAGAGGTCCGTAGAATGTCAAACATCGAAGAAGTTGGAATCGAACAATCAGTGAAAGTCAAGAAAGGTGGAGTGTCTTACGAAACTAAAACTCCGAGAAAAAAAGCGAGCGACAAGGGGTTATATCTAGATATCCAGATATATTCATATAAAAACATCAAACATCTTCCCCAAGATGAACTCTGGAAGGGTGATTATAAGAGGGTGAAATTCTTAGCTAACACCCTATCCATGAATGTTATTCGAATCATAAACTCAACAAACAGGCTGAAAAAATTAATTGAGCAGACGGAAGGAAAAATTGTTGTTCCACCCACGAAGGCAAGTTAAACTCATTAATTAATTATTCGTAATAGTAATTAGAATAATATTTTAGACCTGGAAACGAAATTAGAACATGGATGACTCCAGTGATTACGATTCGGACTCTCAATTAGACTTTTCATCTTTAAACACTTTTAATTATAAATTTTTTTATAAAATTAAAAAATTAAGCCCTAGAAATTCAAAAAAGTGGAAATGTAAACAATTGGATATTTACCTAGAACTAATAGACTTAAACGAAATCCCCACACATTTATTTTTTACAGTATTTGAAAAGATTCTGTCCAAAATCATCAAATACGTAAGACAACAAGCACCCGGTTTCGATTTCCTCAGATTTGCAATTCAATCGGAAAATTTAGAACATCCAATTAACATTAAATTTATTAAAATTGATCAGTTAACTGTTTCTGGAATATTTAACCATATAGCTCGCGTTGCTCAATCGAAAAAAGATTTCTTACTAGATGGAGAAATTAAATTTAGTATAATTCTTTTGAAATCCCCACAGAAAATGGGAAAAAAAATTTTAGCTCTAAAAAACAGAGATATTATCGATCTTGATGCTTTTTTAAAATTTAAAACCAATTTTTACTATATAAACAATATCGATAATTTATGCGTAGCGAGAGGCCTCACAGTCGGAATAAAACTCTGTGAAATTGCCGAGTACAAAAAGAAAAAACTTCCATTAACAAGTGTTCTTAAAGAATATAGAGCCTTAACATTCTTTCGTAGTAAATTACAAACTAAAGCCGCTAAGAAATTACATGATGATGTAGGAATTGCTCAAGGAGCTGTAGAAATTGGTGACATAGCTAAATTTCAATCATATTTAGCCCCAAAGTATCAGATAATAATATTTAACGCCACGGAAAATTTTCAAATTTATTTCAAGGGTTTTCCCCCTGCCGAAAACAAAATTCTACTTGTAAAAATTGGCACGCACGTTCATTTAGCTAAAAATCTACATTCCATTTGGGGCGGTGTAGCTTCGTGCTTAGATTGTGAAAAAAAATTTTATTCTACAGCTCGTAGAAACAAACACCACTGTTTTTCTGCTTCAAATATAAAATGTAAAAGGTGTTTAGGTCGAGAATTTCACGAAATTTTAGAAATTCCTTTAATTCGTTGTAAACTTTGTAATAGATATTTAAAACAAGGGGAATGTTATAGTTTTCACCTTAAAAATGAAACTTGCAAGCTTTTCCACAGATGCGAAAAATGCTGTGTTCAATTTGAAACTTCAAAAACTCACAAATGTGAAACAGCTTGCGAGTCTTGTAAAATCGATCATCCTCCAAACCAACATTATGTTAAACAGTCGACATTTAAAAAAGAACCACGATCCTATGTATATTTCGATATTGAAACTATAATCGAGAATAATGTGCATAAACCCATTCTCTTAGTGGCCCAAAGTGAAATTTTAAATCAGCCTGTGGAAACCACGGTTTTTGAAGGACAATATTGTGTAAATAACTTTCTCAATTTTTTGTTTCAACATGAAACTATTTTATTTACGGATGGGAAACGGAAGAGAAAAACAATTAGGCCGAAATTTACCAACCTCATCGTAATGGCCCATAATCTAAGATCTTTCGACGGAATGTTTATTATTTCTAAATTAATTAATCATGTCATTCCCGAGGTTATTTACGATGGAGCCAAGATACTTACTATTTATATTAAAGGGGTAGACATTCTTTGAACTATGTTAGTGCTCCTTTAAGACATTTTCCTAAAATGTTTTCTTTGCCTCAATCTAAAGGATATTTTCCCTATATTTTTTGGACGAAAGACACTTTGAACTATTCAGGTAAAATTCCGGACGAAAAATACTTTGAGCCCAATAAAATGAAAGAATTTGAATACCGAGAATTTAAAAATTGGTATTCACACAAACAGCTCGAACCGGTCTATTGTATTAAATCAGAATCCAGAGCTTATTGTCTTTTAGATTGTAATTTATTACGCTTAGCTATGCAGAAATTTCGCATCTTATATAGAGAACTAATTGAAATTGATATCAGTAATTATGGGGGTATTTCTCTTTCCGGGGCACTTAATAATGTTTTTATCGACAAGTTTTTAGAACCATATACCTTATGTACTATACCTGCTATCGGTTTGGCAAGTAGACAGAATCATAGCGAGATTGCATTAAAATATTTATCTTGGTACGAGAAGGAAAATAATTTAATTTTGCAAACTGTCAGATCCGCGGCTGGGGAACAGGCTGTAGGTCCGTATTTTGTAGATGGCTACTGTGAAAATCCACCCATAGTAATTGATGTAATGGGTGATTTCTGGCACGGTTGTCCAAAACATTTTTCTGGCTCGAGCTTTAATTCAGTTATTGGAAGAACATTCAAAGAAATTAGAGAAAGAGAATTAGACCGAAAAGAATTTATTGAACAAAATTTACCAAACCACACATATATTCAAATTTTTGAATGTGAGATATTAGAACTGTTGAGAAAAAATGCCGAGGCGAAAGTATTTTTTAATACAATTAAAATTATTCCTAAAATTAACCCTAGAGATTCGCTAGTGGGGGGCCGTGTAGAAACAATTAAGCTGTACCATGAAATTGAACCCTTACTTGGAGAACAAATCCGATATTTTGACTTTTGTAGTCTATATGCGTATTGCTTACAAAAAATGGAATACGGTTGTAAAAATGTTAAAGTTATCACACACAACTTTGATTATGCACCGGACGCGTATTTTGGAATAATTAGCTGTCGAATCCTCCCCCCAGAGACCTCTACTTACCCGTTCTTCCATACCGATTTAATAAAAAACTTTATTATCCTTTATGCGGAAGTTGTGTAATAAATAATGATTACAAATGTACCCATAGTATTGACGAACGCGCTATAACGGTAGTTTTACCTTCGGTGGAAATCTACTACTCAATAAAAGAATGTAACTACAAACTGTTAGAAATTTTCGAAGTATACCATTACAATATTACAACCAATTTTTTCAAACCATATATTGACATTTTTTTTAGAGCAAAAGTTAAAAATTCAGGATTTCCACCCAATATTAAAACATATCAAGAGCAAAAAGAGTATTTAGACGCGATATACGAAGCTGATGGAGTAAGGTTAGAGCCTGAGGAAATTGGTGATAACCCATCCTTAAGAACTTCCGCGAAATTGGCGCAAAATTCGTTATATGGCAGAATGGCGTTAAGAATGGACAAATCATCAAGTAAAATTATACATAGATACTCCCAATTAACCGAGATTATAGCAGACACATCGAATAAATTAACAGACTTTCATTTAATCAACAACGATGTTGCCATGGTAAGCTATAAAAAAAAGTGAGCTAGCCCCAACATTTCGCAAAGGTAATGTTATTGTGGCTTCTTTTGTCACCAGTTACGGGCGTATTCATCTGCATAAGATAATTAATAGGTTGGGAAAGCGTGTAATTTATTATGACACTGACGGAATAAAATTTACACATAAACCACACGAGTGGCTACCCCCCCTTGGTGGTAATTTAGGTGAACTTACGTGCGAGACTCCGAATTCATATATCACAAAATTCGGATCAACTGGACCAAAAAGCTACAGCTATAAACTTGAAAATAATCAGACAATTATAAAACTTAAAGGAATAACGCTTACCAGGGAAAACTCAGACATCATACATTTCGACGCCTTCAAACAAATGATTTTTGTGCCAAATACCGAGTTTAAGGTGAAAATTCCCTTTAACGTAATAAAAGATAAGTACAAAATGCTTTTACGTGTTGGCAACTTAAGTAAAACTTTCAAAAAGACTTTTTGTAAACGTGTGCTACAAGATAATATTTCCAGTGTCCCCTATGGATATTTAGAATGTGAAAATGGCGAATTGTAAAATAAAGTTGTCTTTTAATTATAAATCTAAAAAACATGTAACAAAAAAACTTGCAAAACATGTTTCATTTAACAACATAGTTATCGTAAATGAAATCTCTTCCGAAAATCGAGTAAATACTTTATTTTTAAATAACCTAAGATTTAAACTTTTAACTTCCAAAATTGAATTTTTACTAAAAAACGGGAATTAATAATTTTTTTGGTGAAGGAGATATTATGATTTTATTTTTTATTCAAAAATGTTATTTTTGTATGTTATTATGAAGTTTATATAACTGGTGAAGGAATGTTTTTGATAAGAAACATTAATCTTTAATAAAATAATTTTTTAAATTTTTAAAAATGTGTTTGTTTATTTTTTCATATATTCTATAAAATAGTCCATGCACTAACAAAATACGTAGTATGTTGTCTTTGTTTAAACAGTAATGTCTTATATAAAATTTCTTTCACCGTTTCGAATGATGGTGTCAGGACCTACCATGTCGGGCAAGTCAGCATGGACGAACTCACTAATTAGATGGAAGAATGAATTAATTGATAAACCTCCTATTAAAATTATTTATTGTTATTCGGTTTGGCAATCAGGTTACCACGATTTATCTCAGTTTTTAACCGATATAGAGTTTATTCAAGGACTTCCTCCAATGGACAGCGAGTTCTGGGAATCAAATAGAAATTCTTTACTTATTATTGACGACTTAGCAGAAGAACTTTACAAAAATGATCAAATTGCGAAATTGGTTACCGTAGACAGTCATCATTATGAAATTTCAGTCGTATTAATCTCACAAACCCTATTTCCTCGAGGCAAACAATCTCGTTTAATCTCTCTTAATATGTCATATCTAAATCTGTTTAAATCTCCTCGAGATCTAAGTCAAATTCAATATCTGGCCAATCAAATATCTCCAAATAATACAAAAATAATTAAAATGGCCTACGATATGGCTACTAGAGAACCTTACAATTCACTATTTATAGACACATCTGTAACCACTCCAGATAGCTTACGATTAAGATCGTACACATTTAATCAAATCGGACCACAAATGGTAGTTTTTTCCAATAATAAATAATTTACTATATTATTATCAAGTTCATTAAAGAAAATGACACCAAAAAAGACAGTACGTAAAAAAACTACTCCTATTGCAAATCCCTCTGACAGGTTTAAAACACACTATCCATATTTAAATTTATTGTATAAATCTAAGGAGGGATACGTAAAAATTTATTAGCTAACAGTTCTCCAACGCAATTAAAAGCCTTACAGACCGTTTGCAAAAACTTGAAAGGGGGTGGAATTATATTATCTAAAGCCAAAAAAAAAACAATTATCTAAATATAAAAAATCAATACGGTTCTTAGCCAGTCCGAAAATTTCGGAAAAAAAGAAGCGTGCTCTAATAGTTCAGAAAGGTACGGGATTCTTCATACCGGCATTATTAGGCTCTATTGTTCCTTTAATTGCCAATTTATTCAATAAAAGATAAAATGAAAAAAATGATTTTAGTTCCCGCCTCGAGTGTCGGACAAATATCTCAAGAAAATAAACAGCTTGTTTCTCCCCAGGAAACGTATTATAACTTATTAGATAATAAGATGCAAAATATATTAACTTCTAATTTAAACAGCCGCTCTAAATTACGAGAATTTCTAAAAATACTGAGCGAGGCCTGGGAAATGAGAAAAGCGATACCGGTACCTAAAGTTGAAATTACAAACTTTCAAGCCCCCGGACCTGTTGGATCATTAAATTCCCCGTTCGCCTCGCAAATTTATTCACCCTTCAAAACGCCCGAGGGAGTTAACGCTGGCGACGCTGCAGAGCTGCGTTTAAATACTATGACACGCAAAATGAAAGACTATCTCAGCGAGAGAGAAAACGAGCAGAGTAGAAAATTCCCGAGTCTCATAAAAAATGTAGAATCTTGGAAGAGGAAAGCATCTACGCCGATTGTTAAGCAACAAAAGACAATTACTGACGATAGAATGCATAAACGATTAAATCGAGAAAATGAAATATTTGAAGAATACTTAGAAAATACCGATATTGGAAGTCAATTAAGCAAGGAAGATGATTGGGATCGAGAGCTGTCTTTGGAGGAGGGTTCTGTTGGTGGCGTTCCAATATCGCCGCAAAAAAAATTAAAATTACCATCCCCCAAAAAATCGCCAAGGCCCAAAAGACAGACCCGCCCTCCTTCTCGTTGGCAAGAATAATAAAAATGTGTAAACATAATTGTGTGTGAAATAAACATTTTTTTTATTTTAAACAAATCGATTTATTTCGTTTCCACTCTTTCATCAAATGAATACATATATTCAACAACGCTAAACTATCATTTCTTTTTAAATCGAAATTATACAATTCGTTAATTATTTTACTGTAAGAAATCCCCACACATCTCGAGGTTATAAAATAAATTACATGAGGTCCGCAGTTTTGGCTTTTATTTGATTGAAATTTATGAGTATTGAATTGAATACGCTTGCTATATCGCTCTAGCAAAAATCCATAGTCACGATGTGATCTTCCTAGAGAACAAAAAAAGTCCAGAGTGTCGCCCGATTTGTAAACAGCCGTCCAATGAGACCCTGGAAGCGTATCAGGATCGGTGTTGATTACGAAACAATATGATTTTTTTTAATTGGAACTTTTGGTAATCTATTAGCGGGAAACACTCCGATAAATTTATCTCTCGAGCGGGGGTCACACTTAAGTATAGATTGGATTTGATTAGTGTTCATCTTTCACGTCACTGTCAAAATGCATAATTTCTCATATTGATCTTTTGTTAAGTTGATTCCTCTGATAGATGGTTTCAAACTCCTGTTTTTTTTTTAAATGTCGCACGTCGAAAGTTTCGTTACATTTTACAAGGTACGTGTCTCTTCCTAAATCGTAGGCTTTGTCGCAAACTCCAATATCTAAGCTGTATTCGGGACTTCTTTTTTTAAATTTCATCGCGGATGATACTATTGTTGCGCTCACGCCAAATATTACAATCGCGAGACCCAGGAGAATGTGTACTTTACCCATGGATAACAAAATGTTGAATAAAGACTTTAGCGCTCTACACTTGAATTTTAACTATTTCTTGAGCGTAAAAAGCTCCTTTAATTATATTGCCGGTTAAATCTTTCACAATATACATACAGGGATCTCTCGTAATTACTCTATGAATTTAAAATATTTCGGCTGTAAACGTTCCCTTGTATGCTTTATCAAATGTTGTTTTTGCAACGGCTATTCGAACTTTATCCCCAATTTTTAAAGTTGGCTTTCCAATCATACTAAGGTTGCCATAGTTTTTTTCCCAAATTGCCGATTCATTGTTTTTATTGACATCTTTAGGGGCGATTCCCGTTGTTGAATGTTTTCGAGCGTTATAAGATTTTGCAATTAATGGTAGTTTATTAAGATAGTGTAAATCGCCGGTCTTGGTAATTATTTTAAAAATTTTAGATTTTACCGTGCGAACGAGTCTCTCAACCATAGAAGCCTTTTTCTCGGAGTACGTGAGGTAATGGTGGATGTTATAACGCTTTAAGAGAGCGCGAAATGGGGCGTTTCGAAATTCTGTCCCTGCGTCGGTACATAAATTAAGGGGTACCCGTTTTTTGAAAATCTCTCTAAAGGCCTTCACAATCTCGCTCGAGGTTTTATTTTTAATTGGCAGAATAAAAACGAATTTGCTTAATATATCCTGAACTAATAACGTATAGCGGTAATTTTTATTAAAAGTTTGTAAAATAGGGAGGTCTAATAAATCGGCCATAAATGTCTCATCAATCGTCGTTACATATAATTTGGTACGTTTAAAATTTAACCTCCTAGCTCTGTGTTGTGTGTAGGTTGGTTGTTTACTGAGAAAATTTTTAATTTCTTTTTCCGAAATTTTGGGAATTTTTTTTCTTAAAGTAACACTGTCAGAATAACTGTATGGGCTTTCAACATCGTAATAAACTTTACTTAATTGTTTGTCTGTTTTTGACAACACCATCTTTAAATGTGTGAATAGAAATAATAAAAAACAAACTATAGTAAAAGTTTTTATTTTAATAAATTAAATCACATTTTAAGTTTGACACATTTTGAACAATATCAAAATATAATTGACTTTCTACTATTAAGGGATCAAGACCAAATTCCTTTTGGAATCTTACAACAATATGATCGTAGTTTAATTGGGGGATAGCTATTAATATCATATTTTCCACTCGGTCTTCAAAATTTGTGCTAAATCCTAGTTTACAAGAGACATCGTGAGCAATCGAAGATTTACAATGCGGATTCTCACAATTTTCGGTAATTTCAAACATTTTATCCGTGAGCTCATGTACAATTATGTCACGCATAATATTTTTTGCCGACAAAATTAAATTAATCTCCTGATCAATTGTATGTTTACAATGTTTTAATCTTTTCCACCCTGCTTGGTTGAGATTAAAACCATAATTTGTTGAATAAAAAAGATGATACAAATGGTTTTTTCCTCTTGCGCAAGCTCGTACATCCACGAGTTTTTCCTTTTGTACCTTGAAACAGTCGATTTTTATCTTTGAACCTTCAAGAGGAAGCCAGGTGTGAAAACTAGCAACTTGGTCTTCAAAAAAATCAGTTATTTCCTTTTCGAATGTGAATAGAGATTGCCAGGCTTCCAAATTCAGTTCAAATTCGGCGCAAGTGTCTAGTCGGTAAATTTTGATGGATGGATTTACATAACCTAGCACCGTTACTTCTTGTTTAGGTGAGAGACTGTGAGTTCGAGACATCTTTACCACTACGATTTCGCGAAACAACTAACCAATCTTTGCCCTCGTTGATTGATTTTATTCCGTAATATACGTAACTTGACGCTCTTGGTTAATGACAAATCGGTTTTCGTATTCTCCAATAATAATTATGTTTTGAATATTAGTTAAGGGGGAAGAAAACTTCATTACCATCCGTAAACTACCATTTCGTTGAATTGAGAGATTGTTAGAGTTTGCCGAGGAATCGTAAGTTAAATCAAACGCGAATAATGTATTACCGTTTTTATAATTTTCGTAATCAATACAATTACCAGAGTTATTTCCGATTAAATCCATTGCCGAGAATAGTGAATAATATGACCTAGTGTAGAGGTTTTTATTAAAATCTGGAGTTAGAGCAGTTTCTGGTATATTCTGGTCGTCTAATGAAAGTTGTAAGAACGAGAGATTATTATGGTTAAATTGAAAGGGATTTTCTCGACTAGAACCATTGTAAGCTGAATTGTTTACCATTCCGATTATTACACGATTTGGAATTTTACCTAAAAAAATATTTGACTTCACGAAATCGCTCGCGCCTGCTGAAATTGTCAGAGTTTTAACAACAGTTTGTGTTAGATCGTACAAAGCCCTCTGTTTGTGTAATATCGCATCATGTGCCAGCTGGAGATCTGGATTTACGAGAATATGTTTAGCAGTAAGAACCGCATCTTCGATACATAATCTATATTTGATATTAACATCTTCTTGTGAAATAATTATAAATTCATCGGAATTTTTCAAGAGTCGAATTCTTAAATTCACTTTGTTTAAAAGAAATTTGTCTATTTTACAAGAGTCTACATGAAGTCTACCCAAATATTCACAAAGTTTCGATCCCCCAATATCTTTACTTCTTTTTAAAATTCCATTGTTTTTTTTATCTTTATGAACATCGTTAAACGCTAGCGTTGGGTCGCAAAACCCGTCTTCGTAATAGCCCTCGGCGGTTTTGTAAGATTGTTTGGCTCCCTTATCAAAATTTAAAACTGTTGCTAAATATGCTAAATATGGGTAGCAGTTGTTGCTAGATTGTACTTAAGTCTCATTCATAAACACGTCTATTTGGCTAAAAATAGAATGCAATGGAAGATTACATAGTGATACTTTTTTTTCGGCTGCTGGAATATCTATTAAAACACCGTTTTGTTCTTTTTTAACCCGAATTCGAATTTTAAGCATCAAGTTTGACATGTCAATATAATAATCTCCCCCGGGGATAGAAAAATCAATCTGTGTAGCATTAGACAAGGGAGCTATAGGGAAATAGTCTACAAATTTATTCCCCTCAATATTACCATTAATCAGGGGTTCGTTAAAAAGTTCTAACTCTGAACACATAGATTCAAATTGAGGCATAATGCTTTAGTCAAGAAAATCGGTTTTTGTTCTCTTGCGTTTTCTTTGCTTATTGCGTAATTTTGATTTGCGCTTCTTTACTCTTCGAGCTCCAGAGCCTTTCTGTGTATTTAATATGGTATCACCGAGACTATTTAAAAGATCTGTTCCAGCAATTTTACTATTTTTTTTTAACGACTCCTTAAAATTTTGACCCGCAACGACATCGTCCATAATTCTCTTCCCCATAACCAACCCTTGAATACCGAGTGATTTAGCTACGGGTCGAAAAAGAGGTGTTACGAATCTTGCTAAACTTTTTAAAAAATTGACCCAAATCCACGACCAGTCTGATATTGGCTTCCTCGAAAGATGTTATATCCGCGTCCTGTTTGAACATAATGATGATAATATCTTTCCATGATGAGCTTGTTTTAAGTGTACTTTAGACTAAGCATCCAGTCTTTTAAATATTAATTTAATTATAGTCTTGCCTGTTTTATATGGCAGGAGTTCATCGTAATCCGACCTTAAAGAAATTTCTATAGTCTGTATTTGATCGTAGAGAACTGGAAAATAGTCTAAAAAATGAAATCTTTCAACCTGTGCTCGATTTTTATTTTCGTTTAATTTGATAATTCTCAGCAGGGACGTATTAGTGTGGCCTGTGATTATAGGTTGTATAATATTTGTATAGACATAAATTCCGGATATTCCGTGGTTGAGATCTGCGGGGTACATACCTATTTCGTTAAAAAGAGGCCTTTCAATTTGATTGTTTGAAAAACCTAACATTCGCCCGAGTTTGGGGTTATCTATTGGAAAGGTTAAAAAACTGTTTCCACCCAAACCTTTAACTGAAACTGTCGAATCTGAATTAAAATTAAACTCGAATTTAGACCAACTCTGATGTGGCAATGATTGTTTCATCGCTAATAAAATATCATCAATAGTGTGGTACACACCAGTTGGAATTCGACAATGGAATTTGTCTACAATATTTAGTTTATTATTTTTACCATGTTCGTAATTGTGGAAATCAATATCACGTTTTTGTCGTCGACTATTCGCAACTCTGTTTAAATCGTTTCGAAAAATTATAAAATTAGCCGTATTATCTAATTCTAATCTAATTTGAAGAGGGTCTAATGCTTTGCTTTTATAAACTGAGGATATATAATCTACTTTGTACTCAATTTGTAAGAGGTCTGCTAGAGGACCGAATATTTTAATTTCCAACGCACTCATTAACTCAATTTGAAAATAATAATTACCATTTTCTTTGAAAATAAAAAATCCAGCCTTAAGTGAGATATGTGAATCAAAATATCTTTGAAGTTCATTCAAAATTTTGAAATGAACAGATAACGGTTTAAAATTCCCGCTTAAATCTTTATCAGACTCGTAATAGTTGCGTTCAAACGTATAACTGTCATTTTCCCAGTTAGGAGCTTCGATTGGAAAATTTTTATTGTACCTAAAATCTATAACAGATTCCTCATCTGACATAAATTTTTCCTCATACACTTTTAAAGGATTTTGACTGCTAATTACACCATTTTTAAATTCTGGCGCGTTTATATTAAAAATATTTGCTAATCTCCCCGTGAAGGCCATCTGTAGATCTTTAGGAAATGAAATTCTTAAGTAATGACCTCGATTTATTTCTTCTATTGCATAACTAATTTCGTACCGATTCAAAGGGGGGAAGTTAGTCGCCTGTTGAATCTCGTTTTTTAATTGCCTATGCAAAGATAATGGGATAATATTTCCAAAATCATCTCTCTGACCTTCAAATAAAAAAGGCTTGATAATTGATACGGAATAGAAAGCCTAATCTTCCTGCTCAAATTGCGGTATTTTTGTAGTCTCAATACGTATGTCGATAAAATTGTTGCGCTAATTAAAAGTAATATTATTTAAATTATTTAACGGGCCAAAGTTTTGAATACCCGTAAAATAAGTGTCTGTTGGAATTTTAAAAAGATCTGCTAATGGATTTCGAAATTTAATTTCCATCCCTACCGGTATTTCTAAATTAAAATATAAATTATCTTCATCATCGGAAGATATCGCTGTTTTTAATCCATCAATTTGTCTTGGTTTACATCGTTCTAATAAATCGCGTATAATTAAGTGTAATGTGAACGGTTGAATTTCATTATTATATTGTCTTTCTCCCTCATATCTGCCCGCTTCAAAAACAATTGCGTAATTATTCCATTGTATTTGTTTAATAACAGGCTGAGATGGTGGATTAACTGGTATTGGGAGAGAACTTGGTAAATTATTTTCTTCGGAAGGATTTAAAACTTTTGGTTGGTTGACGTCTTCATTAATATTTAGAATTAAAGGTTCTGTTGGTAAAATGTTGTTTAGATTTTCTTCTGGTTTCAAATTTGGCTTTTCTTCTAAATTTGTTTTTGGTTCAAGTTTTGGTTTTTCCTCTTGTTTCACTTCTGGTTTTAGTTTCGGTTTCTTGTTAATTTTCTGTTTTTTTCTCCTGGGTTGTGATTGTATTTCTTCCACGGGAATTTGTCGTGGTAAATATTTTTGTTGATATTTATTCACAACTAACGCTTTTTTAATTCGTACTTCGATAAAATTTGTTGCGTAAGTTAAAGAAATAGTTTTGGCGTGATTCGAGAGAGGATAATTAGAAAGATAATCACTGTCGACAAAATCATTTTCTCGAAATTCCAGAACAGATGCTAGGGGCGATGCTTGAGGTATTCTTATTTGCACATCTTTTTGTAACTGTATTTTTAATTTTGAACTGTCTTCGTTTTCATCTGCTTTTACCGTATTTATTTGTATTTTTCCTTTAAGTGTTTGATTGGCATCAATAGTTTTAGCAAACTCGTTGAGTATATTATTTTGAAGAGATGTTGGAATAGTATTCTTATTTCTGTCTAGATCACCCTCGTAACGTTTGGGTGGTATTTCAATTTTAATATAATCCCATTGATTTTCTTCGGGTGAAATAACATCTGACACGTGCCCTACTTGGAAATGCGAATACTCATTTGTTATATTTGAATAAGTTTCAGGAAGAATTATTTCTGCTAATGCACAAGACCATTTTTCATTGTTAAAATTTAAAGGTTTTGATAACTGTACTTTAAAGTTAGAAGGCGTATTTTCCGGGTAAATATCGGGTGATGCGTTCGAAGGTAGAAATACTACGAAACTTGACATCTTTATAATGACAGTTTCAGTTGGGCGACATCTCGTTTTATACTAATAAAAGATTTAGCGTGATAGATCGAAAGGATTGGGATTTGAACTTGAGACTGTTTGAATAACGTCCTGCAACGCTACCCATCTACCACGCTAAACCTTAACACGAAAGAGTTAAAATATCTATTTTACGTAGGAAAAATAATCACAATATATTAGAAAATCAGCTTTATTCACATATTTTCAATCATTTGACAAGTTTGTTCAAGATTTTCCAAAACCTCGATGGGTGTTTCAACTTGATTAAGAGTTAAAATTTGATTATTTTTACAATATTCTTGAAAAAAAATCTGCTCATCAGATGGCATGACAAAGTCCGGTGGAAATACAACATTTGATTTCATTGTTGAATTTAAAGTTTCTTCGGACTTAATACCAGTTGTCTTTTTTTTACGTTGAATTTTCTTTGGAGTTCCAGTACCATTAACAAACTCGTTTAACCATTCTTGATGTTTTACGTTAAACTCGTTCAAATAATCAATAATTTGATCGTCTAATATTTCTTCTTTGGTTGTATATTCTGGTTTCTTTGAATGAAGACAATCGCAAACATCAATACGAATTTGATTTTTATAACTACTCGATAAGTGATCCATTAAGTGTTGCTTAAAAATTGTCTTGTCAAGATATTGTTCTTGACAAATCCAGCATTTAACCTAAAGTTTAAATTATCAAAGAAATTAAAAGCGTGTTTGCGACATGGCTCATTATAATAACAAGGATTCTCGGTAGGCGATTTGCATTTAATTTCTGTTTTCCCCATAAATAACTTCATTTTTTTATCCTTTAAAGAGCTCGATTTTTGAGACGTCTTACGCTTACACATATCCTTTGACTTTTAAATGTAAAAACAATTATTATTTATAGAAATTGTTATTATCGCAAGTTTAGACTCGTTTATTAGCTGTTTAAAGTATTTTGGGTGGGGCCAAAACCGCCAAGGATATAAAACGAAGGTCGCGAATTCGTTTCCACATCTCGCAAATAACTAATTAGCATTTTAAACGGCCAAAAAACGAAAAAAACGAAAAAAATGACACCAAAAGTAAATTAACATAAGTATTTGGTGGGGTCACATATTATCGCCGATATCTCGGTTCGACCTTGTCCGATCGTGACCAAACTTGTTGGGAGTATAGACCGAGGCTTAGTGGTTGTGGACAGATGTCAGGCGTCGAGGTCAAGGATCATCTTCAAGGTGAAATTTGAGATTGAAAATAAAAATATGTTTTTCGATTTTTCCAAGGACAAAATTTTTTTGTTTTTGGAAAATATTTTGGGGGGTGGGGGGTTGTTTTGTCGGCCATCTTGGCGGCCATCTTGGATTTCCATGTTCATATTTAGTCCTACCCGCAGCCAGTACATTCCGACCGGAAGAGCATAATCCAAGCAGTAATAAGTCTGGGAAGCGTAATGCCCTCAACACCCTCGAATCACCTGTTGATCACCCAATATCTAGGGTCGATTAAGTTGGCCCCCCTTTTTTGATTTCCCAGAAAATTTCTCTATCAATTTTATGCACCCACAATGCGACCAAATGCGACAGCAAGAAAAAGAGATGCGACTTAACCATTATCGAGATATAATTAAAATTAAAAGGGGGGCTAAATTAACGTCAGCCCCCATAATTTCGTTAATCAACCAGGACAGAATATCATAGCCACTACATGTCAATGCGAAGAAATGCGACAGATATAATTTTGATTGCGAAAAAATAGTTTATGAGAAAATTAATAGATAACAGTAACTTCCCCATATTAATTCATAATTTTAATTAACCTTAATATAAAGAGACGTCAATGCGAATTAATGCGACACTATTTTTAACGAATGCGACAAATTAGGTTATGAGATAATAGACAAATGAAAAAGGGGGTTAATTTAATATAAAATATAAAAAATAAGTTCTATAAAAAAATTAAGTCGTTAACGCGGACCAATGCGACAACCATTTTTCCAAATGCGACATCAATAAAAATAGTTCTTCGTAACCAGATTGGAATGTGACCAGTAATAGATAATATTAAATGCGGGCTAATTTAATGGCAGCCCCCAAATGTTATATTTATGATTTGTAATAAAAAATAAATTACGTCGTTAACGCGGACCAATGCGACAATCAGTATTCCAAATGCGACTTCAATAGAAATAGTTCTTCCTAACCAGATTGTTATGTAACCAATAATCGATAAAAAAGGGCGCTAGTTTAATGGCAGCCCCCAAAATATAATTAAAAAGTTTAAAAAAAATAATTTGCGAGTGTAACGCTAATTAACGCGACAATCGTTTTTTCAAATGCGACATCCATAGAAAGTGTATTTCCTAACCAGAATTTCTTTTATCAGATTTAGAAAAAAAAACAATCTAAGGAGACGGCAATCAAATTAATGCAACACTATTTTACACGAATTCAACAAATTAGGTAAAGTAAAAAGCTAATTTATTGGTAGCCTCAGAATATTAAAAATTGAAAAAAAAAAAATAATTATGTTTTTAACGTGGACCAATGCGACAACACCTTTATTAATTGCGACAAAATTTAATACCTGCGAAACTGACTACTAAATGCACTCCATTTGTGTTTTAGAAGCGATAGTTTTATTCAAGAAAACTGATAGTACCGACTGCATATGATTACGAATCATCTCTTTTTGAAAGCGACATCTGGGTGACTGCTTGTGACATTATTTTAATGAAAGGGACATCATTTTAAGTGAATGCGACATCAATATAAATGAATGCGACATCAATATAAATGAATGCGACATCAATATATATGAATGCGACCTCAATTTAAATGCATGCGACAATTTTAATGCGAAACCTTAAAATGAATGCGACATCAATATAAATGAATGAGATATCAATATAAATGAATGCGACATCAATATAAATGAATGCGACATTAATATAAGTCAATGCGACATCAATGTAAAAGAATGCGACATCAATATTAATGAATGCAACCTCATTTTAAATAAATGCGACCTTATTTTAAATGAATGCGACGTCATTTTAAATGAGTGCGACCTTTATTTTAAATGAATACGAATAAGTTGTTCCTTTAAGCCTGGTTCATTTTTTAAATAGCGATTTAATTAAAGGCATTGTAAAGTTACAACATTATTGTGGCTAACGGAATAAATTTGTTTGTCACAAAACTACGGGCAACCAGAGGTGGTGCTCGTATTTTAAAATGTTTAAGTATTTTTATATAAAAATTTTGGCCCAACTTCCAGGGGCGTAGCGCGAAGTGGAGCCAATGGGGGTTGGGGCTTCACTATATCATCTTTCTGGGCCTTCTAACAGTTAATAAATCTCGTAATATAAATATAATCTCGTAATATTGCAAGGGAATCGTCAAGCGAAAACATAAAGCGGTTGTTTTTTAATTATTTTTATAGTTTTCTTATTTTCACTTCTGAGCGACTGCAGCGTCCTCGTTTGATTTTGTGATGAACAACCATTTGATCTTTGAGATGAGAGCGCACGCGCGGTTTGAAATCAGCCTTAGGCGGATACCTAATATTAAACTATGCAAATTTATTTTTACTTGCTCCGTCGAGGGTCTCTGCAAGGAGTAGAGGTCGGCGTTTGAATAAGAAATTATACGGTTGTTTATATTTAGCCATAACCGAGAATTATTCAGAAATATTCGAAAAAAATTATAAATTGTGCATGTTAAATCGTTGTTTATTCGTATAATTTATTCGTATAAAGCAAATAATACTAATTTTAATGATTAATTGAAATTTTTGGGGTTAATTTATTTGTTCCGCTGACCTCTAGCTAGGAGGCGGTACAAAATGACTTCAGGGATTACAAAATGGCGGTGATTTTATAGCCATTCAAATTGACATCGAAACGGAAATAACTATTTTGGAGCGTTTCATTTTAAAAAACATGAATCCCTCCTCAGAATAGGTGATTATGAAAAATATCGGTGGTCACGTGATTTGGTTAAGTACTACCAAGTTGAAAGTATCAAAATTGGCCCTTTTTGTAAATTCGTCTGGCTAGTTGGGCAAGGGTTAGCGAGATTTCTATTATTTCATTGTTCAATTTTTCCTTTTTCGTTTTGAGAGAAGTTTGAAAAGTCGTTAAATTAAGGTAATTGATTTATTAAATGAAATATTTTTAAATTCTATCCAAATTGATTTTAATTCATTTTCAGGAATAATGGAAACATGTATGTAAATATAACCTTGTGTCTTCTATTAAAATTGGGCTTGTTTCTTTATCAATACTTGGTCTAGAACTATAAGAAATAAAAAAATATATAATAAATTTGTTAACTTTATGTATTTTAAATAATTTAAAAAAATACTAACTTTTCAAACAATCAATCCATGGTTGGTGCTTTTTACTAAACGCGGACGGCCGCGGTCCTCGGTAGGTGCAGATGAATTTAAGCAGCCGACGCTTTGTCAAAAAATAACCAACTCCCGTGAGCCTCTGCGCGCAATTCTTTTTCATAATCACCTATTACATTACTTCTAAAAGTACAATAATGAATTTTTACCACATATTAAAGCATTTCTTTTCACTGATAAAAAATATCTAATCACTTTATGAAATCAAAATTGGTTTAAGAAGAGTACCGATTAGCAGTATTAAGGCTGTGTTGGGTTTTCCAAGTAAATTTTTAGGAACCCAAATCTCTGAAACAAAGCACTTTACAACTCATGTTCATTAGACAAGTTCAACTCATTAGGATCCATAGAAAACAGCTCCTTATCTGTGACGTAGCCGGAAATACGTCAAAGGTGTCGACGTGTGTCAATGTTAAGAAGAAGTTGATATATAAAACAGAAAAAGGTTGGCTCAAAAGGGGTGGGGCGTTGGACACAGAACCCCGTTGTCTACGCCACTCCTCTTAATATTTGACAAACTTATCTTTAACACCCTCAATAGAATTAATTTATGTCGTACAATTGCGGTTTGATGACATAAGTATTTTGAATTAGTTGCATTTAATAAATATGGTCCCGCGTTCAATTAAATTAAAGTCACATTATTTAAAAATTATATCGCAATCAATTCAAATGATATCGCAATCATTTCAATAATGTCGCATTCATTTGAAATGAGGTCGCATTCATTTATATTGATGTCGCATTCATTTATATTGATGTCGCATTCATTTATATTAATGTCGCATTCATTTATATTAATGTCGCATTCATTTATATTAATGTCGCATTCATTTATATTGATGTCGCATTCATTTATATTAATGTCGCATTCATTTATATTGATGTCGCATTCATTTATATTGATGTCACATTCATTTATATTCATGTCGCATTCATTTATATTGATGTCGCAATCATTTATATTGATGTCGCATTTATTAATATTGATGATACTTTTTATATTAATGTCGCATTCACTTAAAATGATGTCCCATTCATTAAAATTATGTCACAAGCAGTCACCCAGATGTCGCTTTCAAAAAGATATGATTCGTAATGATATGCAGTCGGTACTATCAGTTTTCTTGAATAAAACTATCGCTTCTTAAACACAAATGGAGTGCATTTAGTAGTCAGTTTCGCAGGTATTAAATTTTGTCGCAATTAATAAAGGTGTTGTCGCATTGGTCCACGTTAAAAACATAATTAATTTTTTTTTTTCAATTTTTAATATTCTGAGGCTACCAATAAATTAGCTTTTTACTTTACCTAATTTGTTGAATTCGTGTAAAATAGTGTTGCATTAATTTGATTGCCGTCTCCTTAGATTGTTTTTTTTTCTCTAAATCTGATAAAAGAAATTCTGGTTAGGAAATACTCTTTCTATGGATGTCGCATTTGAAAAAACGATTGTCGCGTTAATTAGCGTTACACTCGCAAATTTTTTTTAAAACTTTTTTATTATATTTTGGGGGCTGCCATTAAATTAGCCCGCATTTAATATTATCTATTACTGGTCACATTCCAATCTGGTTACGAAGAACTATTTTTATTTGGAAAAATGGTTGTCGCATTGGTCCGCGTTAACGACTTCTTTTTTTTATAGAACTTATTTTTTATATTTTATATTAAATTAACCCCTTTTTTCATTTGTCTATTATCTCATAACCTAATTTCTCGCATTCGTTAAAAATATTGTCGCATTAATTCGCATTGACGTCTCTTTATATTAAGGTTAATTAAAATTATGAATTAATATGGGGAAGTTACTGTTATCTATTAATTTTCTCATAAACTATTTTTTCGCAATCAAAATTATATCTGTCGCATTTCTTCGCATTGACATGTAGTGGCTATGATATTCTGTCCTGGTTGATTAACGAAATTATGGGGGCTGACGTTAATTTAGCCCCCCTTTTAATTTTAATTATATCTCGATAATGGTTAAGTCGCATCTCTTTTTCTTGCTGTCGCATTTGGTCGCATTGTGGGTGCATAAAATTGATAGAGAAATTTTCTGGGAAATCAAAAAAGGGGGGCCAGCTTAACGACCCCAATATCTAGCCGTACCGAGAGAAGAAAGCCAGATGACCGAGACCGATTCCCTAGCCTAGCCGGACATTTCAGACCAAAACCCAAAGTACCTACGCCCCCGTCAGCTTGTGAAGTAAAAGAATAAATATAGGAAGAAAACCGCAATCCGGCCGCCTAACCGTAGACGAGTAAATATAGAGAATTAGAAAAAAGTGAGAATAAAGAAACGCGTAAACAAGCAGCCCCCAAAGAGCGTGTTTCGGGCATCTTACGTAGGCCGAGGAACGAGAAAACCGGTAAACGGAGAGACGACAACGTAGCGGAGGACACCGAAACCAAGTGATGAGTAGAATTTCCTTCATAACCCCCCCCCCCCCTTGTAGAGTACCCAGGGTCGAAATAAGAAATAGCCAGTTAAAGTAGAGAAAAAGTCTTAGACAGAAAGCTTAATCCCTCGCTTTTGTTCGAGAAAGGGTTTAAAAGCAGGTCCCCTCGAGGTTGAGAGTTCATTCTGCTTCTTGTATTTATACAGTTCGGATTACTTTTTCCGTTCGTGTTGTACCCTTGCTGTTGCCATTTTTTGAGTTAATTATTGTCATTGTTTAATTATAGAATCTTTAATTGTAGTATTTTAATTGTAGTGTTTATTATTATTTAGTGTAAGTGTATATTAATTTTTTCCCCTCTGTCCTTCGAGCCCAAGATGCCCGAGAGTAGGGATACTAGAAAATAGTAAGAGATCGTTTCATTGATAAATTTAAGGTCCAGAGTGTATTTTTATTTTTAAATTCCCCCTTGTATGTTGAAAAAGCTAAAAGAACCATAGAAGAGATGGCCTAACCATCACTAGAAGCAAAGTCAGAACTATTCCCTCAATCCCCCTCATTATGTTCATTTTTGTATTTTAGTGTTTTTATAAAATTAAGTGTTAATTAAAGATTTTGTGATTGAAAAACGATAAAGGGTTTCCATTCTGAATTCGAATCTCCCCCACGATTTTATTTTTTCTTTCCCCCGTATGTAACCCCCTCTCTCAGATTTAATTCACGCCACGAAAGGCCACGACTCGCATTTTGTCATCATTTCCCCCGCCTTGGTGAATTAATATCTTTGAGCAAGGGCTAGGAATATTTCTGTCCGTCAATCATACGACGAAATTCCTAAAAAGGTTGCATGTTGCAAAGCCGAACACCACTATCGCCTAAACATGATCGTTTTTAAACATGATAAATATTGGTTGCATTTTGGTGTTTAAGAAAGTGTAAGAATCTAAACACCTTTTATTCTGTGTAAGTGTAAGACGATAAGTAGCGTAATTAAGTCTTATATGATACTTCCTACTGTTGAAATGCTAGCTATTTGACCGAACCATTTTTCGACACTGATACTCTCGACCAGCTCAGACTTGAGATAGCAACCAAATGTATCACTAAATTGTCTTCCTTGGTTTACTGAGTATCCCGTTATGATAGGCAAAATACCTAATACATTTGGCGGAAAGATACTAGTAAGAATTTATGGTCGTAATTTCGAATTTCACCTATTCTCTGTGGATTTCCTAATATGATGATTGTTTAGGAGCATAACACTAAAATTTCACTACAATGAATCTTAAAATATGTAATATACATTAAATATTAATTGATCACTTTGAAATAAGCATTTATAAAATGGATTAATATAATACGCGCGGGATCCATTAGAAAATCCACGAATATAGTAGGTGAAATTCGAAATTCCCGCCGACGATTTACCATAAATTCGGGCTAGTATCTTTCCACCAAATGTACTAGATATTTTACCTTTCTTAAACTGAAACTCAGTTTATCAAGGAAGACAATTTAGTGATCAGTTTGGTTGGGAGTTCAAGGCTGAGCTGGTCAAGAGTGTCAGTGTCGAAAAAAGGTTCGTTCAGATAGTTTGCATTACAACGGTAGGAGTTTGATGTAATTATGCTTCTTATCGTCTTGCACTTATAGGAAATAAATAGTTTTGTAAACCAATAAATAAATCGTTTCAATCGAATGAGCATACTAAAACATTAAAAGTAAATTAAGGCGATTAAGACTGATGTAGCAATTCCAAATAATCTTAATAACAAAGTTTTGTATTTCAAAAACACAGTATTCCAAAAAAACATATTCAGCGAACATTAAAATATATATTTTTCTAATCTAGGGATTTGTTCTCTCTCCGTTTCAGATTATCATGTGAAGTGAAAAGAAATTTATTGTCCGGACAAACAAACTTTGAAATCAACAAAAGCGATATACCTTAGCTGAAACAATGAAATTATAAAAACAATAAACCGATTTACTCCTGGGTAACAGGCAAACAAACAGTTAATGGCTAAATTAGAAAAAAAATAATAGAAAGCCTTTCAAAGTTCGATATTTATGAATTCCTTTCAACAAGATAACGTTCATTAATTGTAAAATATTTTTATAAATGATTATTTTCAGCGATATTTTACTCAAAAACAGAAAAATGTTGCATAGTAAAATACTCAAAAATCTTTATTTTACGGACTTGGGAATTATTTTAAACTTCCTTAGTCTTAGAAGGAGCGTTTTCATTAAACCAATAAAGAAATGTTAATAATAAAAATCATTTGATTTCCTAAATATTTGGAAAAAACCTATGCATTTTTATTTAATAAATGAATTAATTTTGGCATCTGCATATCTCTTAAATATCATATATTTAGAAAGTACGGTATTCTGTTAAGTAAACAGAAAGGGTTTACGTAAATTTTTGAAAGGGATTCAGAAATGTTTATAGTGTCTCTAGCACCTTCTAAACACCCTTGAACTCAAAGTTAATAATGTATGTTAATGTACAAATGAAGTTTCCAGTTAAGCGACTTACCATTACGCAAGCATTCTTCGACAGTCTCTCATTAACCGAAATCGATCACTGTCATTCTTCGGTTATTATGTTACTTATGATATATGTAATATTTTTAAAAATTCAGCAAATTAAGTATTTTTGAAATTTCTTTCCTTTGAAACGAATTTTAAAAATCAGTGGAAATTTACGAAATTAAATGATGCACCTAAATATCAAAAACATTATGGTGCCTTCTTTCAAAAATATTATAAAAACTATCGATTAAGACAGTTATGCAAAACCTGATAATAGGTTTAGAAAACTAAGCGATAGAAACTAGTCGAACCAACAGGTCGCCCTATCTAGCATAACCTCGTGTTTTGAAAAATCTACTTTTTTGTGGATAACACATTCTAAGGTAACTTCTTCTTTGGGAGATGTGTATCGATGTTTATCGATCATATTTCCCCCACCGATACAATCAACCAAACAGTTGACTATCAAAACCGGGTCCTAAAACAAAGACGCCACGCCTAAACTTTTGTGAACATCGATTACTATAGTCTCTGACGTTTTGAAAGGCCCTGTTATTGGCTGATTAAAGTTAAACATTATAGAAACGACAATCTTAGCCTCACACAAGACTCAGAACTCAACTCCATTTTGTTTCTATCTAGAACAATGATCTGTTAACGAACAATTGTACCATCAAAAAGCCGATTTCATTGTTATTCTAATAGCAAACACGCAATATACCTTATAAGTGTGAAATATAAACTAATATCACTACACAACAATTATTGAAAGCCGATCATTTAGTATAGCATAGAGTGTATAACTCCTTCGAATGTCCAGAAATTAGCCTTCTTTTTCAAAATATCCACCAGAAACATGGTACGATGAAGATAAATTTATTTTATTTCCAGAATATTTATACTCAAAGAAATATTTTACAGAATCGATGGACACTTTTGAATCAATGAAAAATTCAATTAATAGCTGTTAGTCTAAGATCAGATATTATTGGAGTAAAGCTTAGTACCTTCCATTGTCCACAGCATTAGTGTATGTGGTTTTGAAAAGAAAACAGTTGCGTATACAGTAAGAATTTTGGTGTCCAATCTTATCTTTGGTCATATCTCCAGCTGTACATTATTTATGATAAATAACTTCTTTACTCCTTCTGTTCTTTAACGAAGTCTGGCCCCATAATGAATTTCTGGCTATGCCCCTAAGATTAACTAATTAAGGAGGAAAACCAAAAATCGAAATGCTTTGGTCATTCATTGTGAAGTCATCCAGTGAAGTAACAATGGCAACGAAGAGTATTTTTTTCAAATACAATCCAATTTTTTTCTTTTTTCGAAACTAGCCTTTGTTAATTGTAAAGCAAGAATAATAATTGGTTTTAAAATACGACGTTATCTCCAATATAGCTTTCTACTTACCCTTAATATATGAATACATATACGGTTTCTTGTGTAAAGAATAGATAATTTTAATAACGCAATGAATTAAAACAATAATGGTTAAACGCATGATCAAAAATAAATATTTTAATCAAGTTACAAACGAACTTTCCAGTGATACCAAATGTTTCTTGCAAGTACGATTTTTAATCATATGTTACAGTGATGCGTGAAGTTTTAGGTATTTATGTAACAAGTCCTTTTTTAATTATAATACATGTGTTGCTTCAAATTGAAAATATTATTTTAAGTCGCAAAAAAGGGTTTTAAATAATTTGATCTTTTTAATATTAAAATATTGGTTTTAATTTGGCTAGTTGGCTTTATTGTTCCGATTGTTACCCTACTACCCCCTAAAAATACCTGGGGTGATAGATAAAAAATGTTTACAAAAATATTTTCATTTTATAATTGAACATTATAACATTTATCACACCTTACCGAAATTTACTTTAATTGCTCTATTTACCTAATTTTACTCAAACCTACAAAATTTAACTCATATTTACCCAATTTTACTCATATATAAGCATTTAAATTTTGCTAATTTTTCTTAAATTTTAAGTTTAGATTTCTTTTCGAATTCTTTCATAGCGAAGTCGCAAGCTATTTTAAAAGAAAAAATTATCAATCTAAGTTATTAAAAATATCTTCGGTTGCCATAGGACAACGAAAGCCCATTGTAATTTTTCCCTTTTGCTCGTTTTAAGTTGTCTATTAGAACCCCGAGTTAAAACCAAATCGTAGATAAACACCCAGGTTTCTTTGAATTGAAGTCAAATAATTCTTTATCGCTAAAAAAACTTGAACTTTGAAGTATTAATAAAAATTTTTAATAATTTTTTATAAAGAAGTATTACTGGAATTAAGGCTCCGTTTCGTGAAGTTGTATCTGTAGTCTTTAGGTAAAAGAAAGCACCTAGATTACGCCAGTAACAAATTTTACTTCTTAACGAGATCGGCGTTCAAACTTCGAAGCGTTTGTTCTGTATAAATGTTTTTATTGTGACTGTTCAACAGCAGCTCTTTTTTCGAAATTTTATGAAGAATAACAATAGACACTCGTGACTTCTTTGAGCAACAGCGTATTCCTGTACTAAAGGATCTATGGCATTGATAATGGCGATTTTTTCTGACCTTACGACAGATTTTACGAAAGTCCTTTGTTACGATCGTCCCAAGTAAGGAACGTCACTTTTAATTAACGTCCCTTGTAAGAAACGTTCCTTGTTAAGACCATACCTTGAAAACGAACGTCCATTTGTAAAAAAAAAGTCACTTCTATAGAACTTCTCTTATAGGAACGTACTTTGTTAGGAACGCCACTTGTTAGGAAAGTTCCTTGTTTGGAACGATCCTTGAAAGGAACATCTTTAGTAAGGAACGCCATTTGTTAGGAACGTTCCATGTAAGGAACGTACTAAGTTAGGAACGTCCTATTTAACGAAGGTCCCTAGTAAGGGATGTCACTTTTAGTGATTTTCCCTGGTTTCGGAACGCCCCTTGAAATTAAAGTCTAGTTTAACAAAAGACCCGTGTTATTATTGTCTCTTGTAAGTTACGTCCCTTGTTACGAACGAGTTTTGTCAGAAACGTCCCTTGTTTCAGGAACTTCCCTCGTAAAGAGCCTCACTTGTTCCAATCGTCCCAGGTTAGGAACGTCCCTGGTTAGAAACGTCCATTGTTACAAACGTCCCTTGTAAGGAACATAATTTTTTACGAACATTTCTTGTAAGGGATGTCCCATATACTGAATATCTCTTGTTAATAATGTGTTTTGTTAGGAACGCCACTTGTTAGGGACACCCCTTGCAAGGAAAGTCGTTTTTACGAACGTCCCTTTTAACGAACGTACCATTTAAAGAACGTCCCTTTTAAAGAACGTCCCTTGTAACGAACGTGTTTTGTTTTTTAAAGGAACGTCCACAGAATGGAAGGGCCCTTGTTTGAAAAGATCCTTGTTAGGAACGTCCTTTGTAAGGAAAGTCAATTGTTAGGAACGTGTTTGTTAGGAAAGTTATTGTTAGGTACGTCCCTTGTTCAGTACGTCCTCTGTTACGTAATTCCCTTGTTAGGTACGATCATTGTTAGGTACGTCCCTTTTTATGCACGATCCTTGCGAGGTACGTCCCTTGTTAGGTACGTCCCTTGCTAGGCACGATCCTTGTTAGGTACGTCCCTTGCTAGGCACGATCCTTGCTAGGTACGTCCCTTGTAAGGGACGTCCCTTGTTAGGCACGATCCTTGCTAGGTACGTCCCTTGTTAGGTACGTCCATTGCTAGGCGCGATCCTTGCTAGGTACGTCCCTTGCTAGGCACGATCCTTATAGGTACTCCCTTGCTGGGTACGTCCCTTGTTAGGTACGTCCCTTGTTAGACACGTCCCTTGTTAGACACGTCCCTTGTTAGGTACGTCCCTTGAAAGGAATGCCCCTTGTTAGCTACGTCCCTTGAAAGGAAAGTCTCTTATTAGGAACATTCATTATTAGGAACGTTGCTTATTAGATACGTGCTTCGTATGGAACATCCATATTTACGAACGTCCCCTGTTATTAAAATTCCTTTTAACTAACTTCCCTTGTTACGATCGTCTTTTGCAAAGAATATAACTTGTATTTCAATTCCTCTGTAAGGAACGTCCCTTGTAAAGCACAATTCTTAGTAACGAACATCCATTTTTACAATTGCCCTTATTTAGGAACGTCCCTTGAAAGGAAGGTACCTTGTAAGGAACGTCCCTTGAAAGGAACGTACCTTGTAAGGAACGTCCCTTGAAAGGAACGTACCTTGTAAGGAACGTCCCTTGAAAGGAACGTACCTTGTAAGGAACGTCCCTTGAAAGGAACGTACCTTGTAAGGAACGTCCCTTGAAAGGAACGTACCTTGTAAGGAACGTCCCTTGAAAGGAACGTACCTTGTAAGGAACGTCCCTTGAAAGGAACGTACCTTGTAAGGAACGTCCCTTGAAAGGAACTTACCTTGTAAGGAACGTCCCTTGAAAGGAACGTACCTTGTAAGGAACGTCCCTTGAAAGGAACGTACCTTGTAAGGAACGTCCCTTGAAAGGATCGTACCTTGTAAGGAACGTCCCTTGAAAGGAACTTCAATCGTAAGAAACGTTACTTGTTAGGAATGTCCCTTTGTAAAAAAAGTTCCATAATTGTTAGGTAAGTCCCTTTTTAAGAAATTCCCTTGTTACGTCACTTAAGGAACGTCACTTGTAAGGAGAGTCCCTTGTTAGGAACGACCCTGGTTAGTTTCGTGATTGGTTAAGACAAATACAAAAGGTGAGGTTCCCCTAGTGGGAAACGTCGTTACTGCTTTTCGAAACATAAGCGAGTATAGGAAATGAACTGCTCTGCGAATCATCGGGTTTCAGTGGCGTGGTTTATTAGCGCGTCATGCTTTCTCTGTACAAGTGTTAATCGATTGGTCCTTCACTTTTATGATCGTAAGTCGCAACGCGGTGGCACCTACTATAATTTATTTTGATAGTTCAAACACCAGCGATGTTAGGTTTTTGTGACTATTATTGCATATTCAGGTAACGTCAATTCAGCTTAATATATAAGTGAAGTATCTTTATAATCAGTTAGGTTAATACCCAAGGGACCACCTTAGGCTAAAGTCATCTAGCGACTTAAAGTGCCATCAAACAGTTGGCTGGCCAGCACTTCATGCCATGTACTACGTGAGTCAACAGCTCCCTACCCTTACTATTTCCATTAACCCCTACAAGTTTTTATGGAAAGGGTAAACCCCGTAAATCAGTGGAGAGCGAACTTACAAACTCAACGCAGAAAGAGTAGTTCTGAGTTGTCACCCTTCTCTTCAACCTCTTAAAATTACACTTTCTAAATATGAATTGACCATTCCCAGCAAACAGAAAAGGTCCCACGGATACCATTGTTAGATCCAATCTTTTGGCTAGGTGTTACCTGAAACTGCGCAAAAAAGGATATCGCCTAGAAATCCGTGGTAGATCCAAATATCTGACATATCCAATTATCAATATCTAATCATCCAAAAATCATACATTTCTTGTGTTCGAAGAAACAAAAATATATTAGGTTTTATGAACATCCATGGGATTGTTAATCGAAAACCATAACATTCAATCAAAAATGTGCAAAAAAATTTAATTTATTTTATATCTTATTATAATTTTTCACGAACACATTTCATATTAGCTTAAACCTATTGTAGATTAATATATAATAAATAAAATAATCACGCAAACGAAACTATGAAATTACAAGCTTAATTAAAAATTAAAACCATAATTTATTTACAATTTAGGATAAAAATACTGCAAGATAGTATTGGTATTATTATAATAAGTATTTATTATAACAATAGTCGAAGTTAATCTTAAATGAAATGAAAAATAATGATTCAAAATTGGTACTCGATTTAACAGCCTGCCATCTACATTTAAGCGCGTTTCATGGTAAATATAATATAAATTTGAACCCAAACGATATGAAATAAACTTATAACATTCAAAATACGGGACATTAAATATAAAATATTTTAAAAATAAAAGATAATTAATCTCAGGCCTTATCAATGCTTCATATTTTTATAACTTTTATATATTTTTTTTAGTTGTGACGATTTGGAAGTCTCAATCTAAAAGACGTAATAAACAGATTATTGCCGCACGTTTTCAGCACTAACTCTAGGATCAAAATTTAGTTGGGAGGGCAGAAAAGGGAAACAGATTTTGCAGGATTTTCACACTACTAACAATATTCTGGATATGTGTCTCAACTATTTCATTTTAAATTACCCAATAACCCCTAGATTAATTACATTTAATATGCCAAAAAAAAGAAATTAATTTAACCAAAAAATACCGGTTCATTTAAAAAAAGTATTAAATTTCCCATAATTAGTACACGGTAGACTGAAAAAAATTATTTTATTTTACCAAATAAAAAGTAAATTTTATTTTGGGCTCATTTTAGAAGCCGCTGAAAAAGAGTAAAGATGTCTTAAGACCTACGCTATTTTTCCGAAAGTGACAGTAAATTCAGTAATAGTGAAAATGAAGAACCACCTTCCGACGAACTAGGTTTTTGATTAAAAAGCAGCCATTATGCACCATTACGCACCACCAAGTTTTATTGGTTAACATGTCATTATGTTAAGTGGGGGGCATTGCTATTGTTTCCTCTTCTTTAAAATTGTTTTCCCTTCAGAACCCTATGGGTGCATAAAGGGGTATTGGTGGTTCTTAATGGGGCAATGAGTGCCTTTTCATCAAATAGTTAGTTCGTTGAAACGACGTTAGGGGGGGGGGGGTAGTGGCAACTTAACCAACCTGACTATAATTTAAGGGCCGCTCAAAAGTTTCATACATTTAGTAGTGTCTAGAGGCTTTTAACAATAATTGAAAGGAAACCTTATTATGATATGACTGAGAAAAACCGTTGAGGATATCCAAAGATTTACTTTTTAAGAAAGCCAAAGGTATTCATAAGCGAAACACTTAATGATATCTGATGGCTTGCGTTAGGGAAACTCTAAAGGAAAATTTCCTAAGAAAATCTTAAAGAGTCGTTTTGGGAAAAGTGAACCAAAATTCCCAGATTTTCTTAGAGATTTTCCCATTAGTTTTACTTAAGCCGAAGCTATTTCGGTCGAAAATGTTAAAATCAAGAGGTGAAGCGCAATATTTTATGAGGGGATCTAGAGTGAGACTAGGAGAGAAGGGTAGAAAAGTGAATTAATAATTATTGCATTTTGATCTTCAAGACTGAGGCTTATCGGTGGTTGTTTAATTATTTATTTCGTGTAAAGTGGCTTAAGATTGCTTCCGTATTTTCATAAGCTTACGTTTTAAGTTATCCCAAAAGTCTTGGGACATGTTCGGGTAGAAAATTTTTAATTTGTTTCCTTTACTCACATTCCTCACATCAATTCGTTAAGTCAAGGCAGGGAATAATGTTATTAAGTTAAGTCATTGTCTGGCTGCACATAATTTCTGCGGCCAGCTTTGTCTGGTAGATTCCCTAGATGCAAGGACTCTTAACCCGTAGGACATTACTTATGTAAACTTTGAAATCCCCTAACGGCGTTTTGGTTATCCAAAGGACTCCAAAAGTCCGGTAGGTTGATATTGATGCTTAGGAATGTTAACCTCAAGTCCTTAATTTTAATTTTTGTTCAATTTTCAACAAAGAACACTTGTAACTTATTAATTACTACTTTTGCGTTAATTTTCAAATATCAATTTCATAAGTTACCAAATGCAAAACAAACTTTTTATTCATTTTGGGCCTTATTAGAGAAAGGGGTGTCCCACTGGTGATTGAGAATTTCATTCTCAATCACCAGAAGGACACAAAGCTGTAGCTTGGCTCCCGCCGTTCACCCGCGCCTCTCCCGTTCCTCCCGCCGTTCACCCGCGCCTATCCCGTTCCTCCCTTAATCACCAGAATTTCTAATCACCAGATTCTCGTTCACCCGCTCTCCCGTTCCTCCCTTAACCACCAGAATTTCTAATCACCAGATTATCTCTCTCGTTCACCCGCTGCTTTCCCCCGTTCCTCCCTTAATCACCAGAATTTCTAATCACCAGATTCTCTCTCTAGATATATACTGAAATGATTATTGTTGGATAGGAAACAAAAGAATCGTGCTACGTGTCTCTCCTCGTCGTATATCTAGAGATTAAATAACACTTGAGATAATCGAAACTTCAAGTCCTAAAAGTTATTTTAATCTCGGTACGGGTAAAGGGATATTTGAAATTACTATGTAATAAACCTTGTTGAGGGGGTAGTAAAATTTAGGCATAATTTCAACTTTACGCGTCAAGAGTGTCGCTAAATAGGGTTAAATCATTGTTTTTTTCTAGTTAGAGAAACTTTAAGTTGTACACCGTTAATCAAAAAAATATCGCAAAAATGTTTCCGTAAAGTTCAATTTCTTTTGATTCAGCTGCTAGAGCCTGACGTTTTATGAATCCGGCGTTTGTTATCAGATCCATGCTGCCCTGTGTATCTTTGTTCAGGCCAGATGTCGCTAGATCCTTCAACGAATAAATATTTCACTATATTCGGATCAAAATAAATTTATTTATTTTATTTTTATACAGATTTTTTTTCATTTTTTTTGCCTTAATTAAAATTTTGGGAGTCGGTACCCGTTTCACCGAAGATGAAGATGCTTCGTTTTACTCAGCGTTGGGTAAATCGCCGTGTAAAAAAACATCTAGCATTGCATTAACTTTTTCCTCGTCCTCGTCCGAGACCCCTACAATACGTCTCTCGATCTATAAATTAAAGAAATCAAAATAATAAGCTAAACGATAATCCATACCTTCTATTCACTAGTTCAATTTATCACTGTCTCATATATCCACTATCGTACATACATACATACACTAACTTACTAACGCTTTAGTCTCCGCAAGTTTTTATGTTGTATAATCAAAGTTTTGAATCGAATAATAATAATAATAATAATAATTAGATCAAAACAAATTTCAAGCTTACGTTAATGTATTCCCTTGAGTGAGGGCCCAATCTTTGAAAAATCTTCTCAATGACGACATGGGTAGCTAGATGGACGTCGATGTAACCTTCGTCCTCTTGCAGGTTCAATTCACGTAAATACCAGTTTTTATATTTTCTTAACATTATTTCTAACGTTCTAAACGAAAATTGTTTTTCGGTTGGCATATCAGGCTTAAAAGAAAACCTAAGAACTGCTTTAGTTACACGCATATCCACGTTATTTTCCATAGCTAATATTTAGCCCTTAAACTTGCTCGTAATTATAAAGAATGTAAAAATGTAGAATGCTCGCTCCTATATTTATGCCAAATCAGAAATCACTTGAAATAATAACTTCATTTGGTACTTAAAAACGGGGAGAGGTGGGAGGAGGGGTTTGGTAATTTATAAATTTTTATAATCAAATGTACCATAGCAAAAGTATATAAATAATACAAGAAGTGCACTAATTATTATTTTCGCTCGCCAGGTAATTTCGTTTGATTTCCGTTTCGCACGGACGCAGATAACATGGTAACGCGACTACAGCGAACCGATAAAGCTAATTAATAAAATATTGTCAACCATTTGATATTAGAAATGTTAAAATAAAACTTTTACAGATAAATCTAATTTATAAAATATTGCCAATTGAGGGTTTGCAAGTTAGTTTGATTATAGGTTTTGAGTGTTAGAAAAAACTGCGTTTCGCTACATTACACGGTGCGTTTAAGAGGTTAGAGGGAGAGCAAAGACTATTTATACGCTTCGCTTCGCTTAGATACGCATATGCTTTGTTGACCTCTACAAGAGTTACAGACCTAGACCAATCAACATTTTCTGTAGACTTTCGGTTTAAAGTTCGGTTAAAGGCTGAAAATAAGATAGAAGACTTAATCAATATGTTTGGTGAAATATATTTTTCTCTGGAAGTTTGTGTAAATATGACTCAATTTTCATGATGACTATCAATTAGTTTCAACTTCCACATTAACAACCAAGGCTTCAACTTCTTTATAGATATTACTTAGAAATAACGCTAAATACAGGGTTAAATTCAATTCAAAATAAAAGACCATGACAATAAAAAATAACCTTTAAAATATAAATCGCGAAGAAAATGAAGTAACGCGACTTTTAAAATTAGTATAAAATGTTTAATCCCTCTGAAAACGTGAAAATTCATATAGGACAAAACCCAAATACATGTTTACTGAGCTTAGCACTCTACTTTTTCAATCCTCTATTCTCAATGGTGGCCTCTATTTTTACCATCGTCTGCTTCGTAAACTTTATGGATGCATTGGAAGGGCTCAAATTAAGCTAAGTGGGTACACTTCTTGTTTAATTTATATACTTCTAACCATATTAAAGTATCAATTTTAATAAAAGGAATTCAACTTAAGTGTTGTTTTGCTATCTGAAATTCGAAAACAAAGAAGGTAGTACAGGGGTACTTAAGTTGATTTTAATATTTTTTTTAGAAATAACTTAAGTATACAGCGAAATAATCATTAGTGGTATCTAATTTTTTAAGTGCCCACATACTTCTCATCTCGTATAAAAGAGGGTCATTTTTGTACTATAAAACCATTCCATTCCTGAAATCCGCTACAGGAAAATCTGCAAAGGGATAAAAAACAAACATATATATATATATATATATATATATATATATATATATATATATATATATATATATATATATACCTTTAATCAAATAAATAAATATATTTCTTATGGATTATAAGTTCGCGAAAGGTTTGTATTATATTTAATTTCTTACATTTCGTTTCATTATTTAATGATTTTTTTGATTTTTTAAAAAAGTATGTCTTACTCTGAAGTCACACTCTGGTTTTTGGAGTTACAGCTTCAATTTTTGATGTTGCCCCAGCCGTGTACTTAACAAACGGTGTCAATAGTATCGTTGTCTCAATTCAATCTTGGGATTGTCTTACTGAAAAATGGTCCTATGCCATTGACGCTCTGGGGTCACAAACAGGAATACGAATTACTCTACCAACGCCTACTATTGAGCAGTATTCGGATTGCTGTTACAACCATTACTTTCGCGTAACGTCGACAGGCGGAGAGTTTAATTGGATTCTGCAACCATTTAGTCAAAAGTATTTGCTAGATGAAATGTGTTTAACAGGGAGTTTGACGCTTAGCGTACCCCAGGTAATTGCGTTCGATCAGTGCAAACCCAGAATTGATGAGCAACTTTCCGTACTTCGGCAAAATCATTCATCCATCACCACAATGTATGAAGTTCTCGAACAAAAATTCGGAACTTTCTATAGTGTTTTCAAACCTTTGGAGAGGAGAGAGAATCCCTGTGGCTTTTTAGAACTATACAGTGGATTCCGTCTCTCAAACGACTATTCTAAGCCTTTGGAAAACCTCTTTTTAGAAAAATTCTGTGGGAATTGCCCCTTTGAAATATATTATCTAATGAATTATTGTTTGAACGATATAAAACATTTACAATTACTGTTGGGAGACATACTGTAATTTTCTAAACAATAAACAAAATACGAACCATTTTCATGTTTTATTATTATTAGGAATATGGATGAAAAAAAAACACATTAAATATTTATTTCAAATATCTGTAGAACCGAAGCCTCTCGATCCTCTTTCTGTATCTTCTTCAATTTGCTAATACAAACCAAAACAGGAAAATTGAAATAATAATAATAATAATTTTGGAGGGTGGAACATATCAATTTAACTCACAAGGCATTCCATAGGAACTGGCATCGAAATACATTCGCAGATAAGATGAGCTATTCGTTCGCCTCTGAAGATTTTAAATGCGTTTTACCCGTGATTAAGCAAGACAACCCCTATTGTACCAGTGTAATCTTTATCTATCACACCTGCTAAAACATCAATACCATGTTTTACGGAAAGACCCGAACGAGGGGCTAGAAATAAATAAATAAATATAAAACATGGTATTCGTTAAATAAATAAATATATATATATATATATATAATATTACCAATACGTCCGTAGCAGAAATCAGGTATAACTACACTTAAATCAGTATTTATTAGCTCTCTTGCCATGGGGGCTACAACATAGTTATATGCACTACATAAATCAAGACCTGCAGAGCCAGGTGTTTCTCGAGTAGGCGCGCATGCATATTTCGTTAATCTTACGAATTTCAGAATCTGCTGAGGAATTTCCATTATGGATAAATATTAAAGACAAATATTAAAAAAATATTCTAACGAGTAAAGAAGTTTCAAACACAAATGACAAGTTTTACGAAAAAATTCCTTTTATAGCGTTTAACTCGATTTAAAATTCTTTAGATACGCTACTTAAGATAATCTATGAAGTATTCTTGTAAACTGATCTTGTTATAGTGAAGATTAGTTGATTAAGCTAAGCAATTTACGAGCGACGTCCTAGCGTACTTGTAATTAAGAAAGTAAGTACTTAGTTTTTCGATTTTGCTTAAAACTATGATTTTAAATCGATAAAGTGAAACACGTAAAGTGTCCCTGACCAAAATTGTTTCACAAACATCTGTACCGTTTAATAAGATACGAGTATGATAACGATTTCTAGAGCCCTATGTTCGATAATGATTCATTAGGAAAATTTGAATAAAGTTTAAATTTTTAATTACTTATTTTTGGGTTGACTACCAATTTGGAGGACTACTGTTTTGATTTTGATATAACTAAATTTGATTGGTTTTCGAAAGGTTTTATCTTCCTCCCCCCTCACCCTCCCGCCCCAGTTTATAATTATGATGTCAGTTGTAAATTGTTTTTTTCGAGTATAAAAGGGGTAAACAGAAAAATTGAGAGATAGTATTAAGAAAACAGCCAATTCGAATTGTTTCGGAATCGGCTCGAGGGACTAAGTACGTAGAAATACGTCAATTGTAAATTCTAAACTTTGTATATAAATTATATTCAATCATTCATTCTTACTAATTTTATAGTAATGGATCCTATTTCCATAACTTTGGCCTCGGGAAATGAGTACATCGGTACGACAACCGAATCTATGATTTGCCTTCACTGCGACGAATGTACGGAAGAATTGGCTGTAAGAGGTGGAGGACTGTTCTTTTGCTGGGGGTCGAGAGTGCGCGCATTATCAAATGGGTGTAATTTTTCGACATGGTAATGTCTATACCAAACACATCCCCAGGGCATCTTATAAAGGAGTTCCCGCCCCATCTCCGTTGTACGTACTGTGGAAGAAGAGGGTCGAAGAGAAGCCGTCGACGGGAGGAGTGCTCAGCGTTCGATTTCATGGGATGCTGTCATTACCCTAAGCCTCCCAGAGACCGAACTGTAGTTCGTTTTATAAATAAATAAATAAATAAAATTGCGAATAATTTACAAATAAATGTCTATTGACTTTTCTTCATCCTATAATATAAGTTTATTCCTAAATTTTTAAGCTTATTACAATAAGATTTCTTTAAGAGAGAGAGAAAAGAATTGCTTAAATTATTAAGTTAGGGTTATAAGTCAACATTATAACTTATATCCTGGGTATAATTTACTAAACTTCAATAACTTTGACTTGATAAAGTTGGTAATATATGATTCCATCTAAGTATACAAAAAATGCTTCAATCTTTCAATAACTTTATTTAAATTACATTGATTGTGAGTTGAATTTACAGGGTATTCCCCCAACGATATAAACGAATTAATTTCTCATTGTTTAAATGATGTCGCATACTTAAATTATGCCTTTTCACAATCAATGTAATTTAAATAAAGTTATTGAAAGATTGAAGAATTTTTTTTTGTATACTTAGATGGAATCATATATTACCCTACTTTATCAAGTCAAAGTTATTGAAGTTTAGTAAATTATACCCAGGATATAAGTTATCATGTTGACTTATAACCCTAACTTAATAATTTAAGCAATTCTTTTCTCTCTCTCTTAAAGAAATCTTATTGTAATAAGCTTAAAAATTTAGGAATAAACTTATATTATAGGATGAAGAAAAGTCAATAGACATTTATTTGTAAATTATTCGCAATTTTATTTATTTATTTATTTATAAAACGAACTACAGTTCGGTCTCTGGGAGGCTTAGGGTAATGACAGCATCCCATGAAATCGAACGCTGAGCACTCCTCCCGTCGACGGCTTCTCTTCGACCCTCTTCTTCCACAGTACGTACAACGGAGATGGGGCGGGAACTCCTTTATAAGATGCCCTGGGGATGTGTTTGGTATAGACATTACCATGTCGAAAAATTACACCCAGCAAAAGAACAGTCCTCCACCTCTTACAGCCAATTCTTCCGTACATTCGTCGCCGTGAAGGCAAATCATAGATTCGGTTGTCGTACCGATGTACTCATTTCCCGAGGCCAAAGTTATGGAAATAGGATCCATTACTATAAAATTAGTAAGAATGAATGATTGAATATAATATATATACAAAGTTTAGAATTTACAATTGACGTATTTCTACGTACTTAGTCCCTCGAGCCGATTCCGAAACAATTCGAATTGGCTGTTTTCTTAATACTATCTCTCAATTTTTCTGTTTACCCTTTTTATACTCGAAAAAAACAATTTACAACTGACATCATAATTATAAACTGGGGGCGGGGGGGTGAGGGGGGTGGAAGAGAAAACCTTTCGAAAACCAATCAAATTTAGTTATATCAAAATCAAAACAGTAGTCCTCCAAATTGGTAGTCAACCCAAAAATAAGTAATTAAAAATTTAAACTTTATTCAAATTTTCCTAATGAATCATTATCGAACATAGGGCTCTAGAAATCGTTATCATACTCGTATCTTATTAAACGGTACATATGTTTGTGAAACAATTTTGGTCAGGGACACTTTACGTGTTTCACTTTATCGATTTAAAATCATAGTTTTAAGCAAAATCGTAAAACTAAGTACTTACTTTCTTAATTACAAGTACGCTAGGACGTCGCTCGTAAATTGCTTAGCTTAATCATCTAATCTTCACTATAACAAGATCTGTTAACAAGAATACTTCATAGATTATCTTAAGTAGCGTATCTAAAGAATTTTAAATCGAGTTAAACGCTATAAAATGAATTTTTTCGTAAAACTTGTCCTTTGTGTTTGAAACTTCTTTACTCGTTAGAATATTTTTTTAATATTTGTCTTTAATATTTATCCATAATGGAAATTCCTCAGCAAATTCTGAAATTCGTAAGATTAACGAAATATGCATGGGCGCCTACTCGAGAAACACCTGGCTCTGCAGGTCTTGATTTATGTAGTGCATATAACTATGTTGTAGCCCCCATGGCACGAGAGCTAATGAATACTGATTTAAGTGTAGTTATACCTGATTTCTGCTACGGACGTATTGGTAATATTAAATATATATATATATATATATATATATATATATATATATATATATATATATATATATATATATATATATGTTTTATATTTATTTATTTATTTCTAGCCCCTCGTTCGGGTCTTTCCGTAAAACATGGTATTGATGTTTTAGCAGGTGTGATAGATAAAGATTACACTGGTACAATAGGGGTTGTCTTGCTTAATCACGGGAAAAACGCATTTAAAATCTTCAGAGGCGAACGAATAGCTCATCTTATCTGCGAATGTATTTCGATGCCAGTTCCTATGGAATGCCTTGTGAGTTAAATTGATATGTTCCACCCTCCAAAATTATTATTATTATTACTTCAATTTTCCTGTTTTGGTTTGTATTAGCAAATTGAAGAAGATACAGAAAGAGGATCGAGAGGCTTCGGTTCTACAGATATTTGAAATAAATATTTAATGTGTTTTTTTTTCATCCATATTCCTAATAATAATAAAACATGAAAATGGTTCGTATTTTGTTTATTGTTTAGAAAATTACAGTATGTCTCCCAACAGTAATTGTAAATGTTTTATATCGTTCAAACAATAATTCATTAGATAATATATTTCAAAGGGGCAATTCCCACAGAATTTTTCTAAAAAGAGGTTTTCCAAAGGCTTAGAATAGTCGTTTGAGAGACGGAATCCACTGTATAGTTCTAAAAAGCCACAGGGATTCTCTCTCCTCTCCAAAGGTTTGAAAACACTATAGAAAGTTCCGAATTTTTGTTCGAGAACTTCATACATTGTGGTGATGGATGAATGATTTTGCCGAAGTACGGAAAGTTGCTCATCAATTCTGGGTTTGCACTGATCGAACGCAATTACCTGGGGTACGCTAAGCGTCAAACTCCCTGTTAAACACATTTCATCTAGCAAATACTTTTGACTAAATGGTTGCAGAATCCAATTAAACTCTCCGCCTGTCGACGTTACGCGAAAGTAATGGTTGTAACAGCAATCCGAATACTGCTCAATAGTAGGCGTTGGTAGAGTAATTCGTATTCCTGTTTGTGACCCCAGAGCGTCAATGGCATAGGACCATTTTTCAGTAAGACAATCCCAAGATTGAATTGAGACAACGATACTATTGACACCGTTTGTTAAGTACACGGCTGGGGCAACATCAAAAATTGAAGCTGTAACTCCAAAAACCAGAGTGTGACTTCAGAGTAAGACATACTTTTTTAAAAAATCAAAAAATCATTAAATAATGAAACGAAATGTAAGAAATTAAATATAATACAAACCTTTCGCGAACTTATAATCCATAAGAAATATATTTATTTATTTGATTAAAGGTATATATATAAATATATATATATATATATATATATATATATGTTTGTTTTTTATCCCTTTGCAGATTTTCCTGTAGCGGATTTCAGGAATGGAATGGTTTTATAGTACAAAAATGACCCTCTTTTATACGAGATGAGAAGTATGTGGGCACTTAAAAAATTAGATACCACTAATGATTATTTCGCTGTATACTTAAGTTATTTCTAAAAAAAATATTAAAATCAACTTAAGTACCCCTGTACTACCTTCTTTGTTTTCGAATTTCAGATAGCAAAACAACACTTAAGTTGAATTCCTTTTATTAAAATTGATACTTTAATATGGTTAGAAGTATATAAATTAAACAAGAAGTGTACCCACTTAGCTTAATTTGAGCCCTTCCAATGCATCCATAAAGTTTACGAAGCAGACGATGGTAAAAATAGAGGCCACCATTGAGAATAGAGGATTGAAAAAGTAGAGTGCTAAGCTCAGTAAACATGTATTTGGGTTTTGTCCTATATGAATTTTCACGTTTTCAGAGGGATTAAACATTTTATACTAATTTTAAAAGTCGCGTTACTTCATTTTCTTCGCGATTTATATTTTAAAGGTTATTTTTTATTGTCATGGTCTTTTATTTTGAATTGAATTTAACCCTGTATTTAGCGTTATTTCTAAGTAATATCTATAAAGAAGTTGAAGCCTTGGTTGTTAATGTGGAAGTTGAAACTAATTGATAGTCATCATGAAAATTGAGTCATATTTACACAAACTTCCAGAGAAAAATATATTTCACCAAACATATTGATTAAGTCTTCTATCTTATTTTCAGCCTTTAACCGAACTTTAAACCGAAAGTCTACAGAAAATGTTGATTGGTCTAGGTCTGTAACTCTTGTAGAGGTCAACAAAGCATATGCGTATCTAAGCGAAGCGAAGCGTATAAATAGTCTTTGCTCTCCCTCTAACCTCTTAAACGCACCGTGTAATGTAGCGAAACGCAGTTTTTTCTAACACTCAAAACCTATAATCAAACTAACTTGCAAACCCTCAATTGGCAATATTTTATAAATTAGATTTATCTGTAAAAGTTTTATTTTAACATTTCTAATATCAAATGGTTGACAATATTTTATTAATTAGCTTTATCGGTTCGCTGTAGTCGCGTTACCATGTTATCTGCGTCCGTGCGAAACGGAAATCAAACGAAATTACCTGGCGAGCGAAAATAATAATTAGTGCACTTCTTGTATTATTTATATACTTTTGCTATGGTACATTTGATTATAAAAATTTATAAATTACCAAACCCCTCCTCCCACCTCTCCCCGTTTTTAAGTACCAAATGAAGTTATTATTTCAAGTGATTTCTGATTTGGCATAAATATAGGAGCGAGCATTCTACATTTTTACATTCTTTATAATTACGAGCAAGTTTAAGGGCTAAATATTAGCTATGGAAAATAACGTGGATATGCGTGTAACTAAAGCAGTTCTTAGGTTTTCTTTTAAGCCTGATATGCCAACCGAAAAACAATTTTCGTTTAGAACGTTAGAAATAATGTTAAGAAAATATAAAAACTGGTATTTACGTGAATTGAACCTGCAAGAGGACGAAGGTTACATCGACGTCCATCTAGCTACCCATGTCGTCATTGGGAAGATTTTTCAAAGATTGGGCCCTCACTCAAGGGAATACATTAACGTAAGCTTGAAATTTGTTTTGATCTAATTATTATTATTATTATTATTATTCGATTCAAAACTTTGATTATACAACATAAAAACTTGCGGAGACTAAAGCGTTAGTAAGTTAGTGTATGTATGTATGTACGATAGTGGATATATGAGACAGTGATAAATTGAACTAGTGAATAGAAGGTATGGATTATCGTTTAGCTTATTATTTTGATTTCTTTACTTTATAGATCGAGAGACGTATTGTAGGGGTCTCGGACGAGGACGAGGAAAAAGTTAATGCAATGCTAGATGTTTTTTTACACGGCGATTTACCCAACGCTGAGTAAAACGAAGCATCTTCATCTTCGGTGAAACGGGTACCGACTCCCAAAATTGAAATTAAGGCAAAAAAAATGAAAAAAAATCTGTATAAAAATAAAATAAATAAATTTATTTTGATCCGAATATAGTGAAATATTTATTCGTTGAAGGATCTAGCGACATCTGGCCTGTACAAAGATACACAGGGCAGCATGGATCTGATAACAAACGCCGGATTCATAAAACGTCAGGCTCTAGCAGCTGAATCAAAAGAAATTGAACTTTACGGAAACATTTTTGCGATATTTTTTTGATTAACGGTGTACAACTTAAAGTTTCTCTAACTAGAAAAAACAATGATTTAACCCTATTTAGCGACACTCTTGACGCGTAAAGTTGAAATTATGCCTAAATTTTACTACCCCCTCAACAAGGTTTATTACATAGTAATTCCAAATATCCCTTTACCCGTACCGAGATTAAAATAACTTTTAGGACTTGAAGTTTCGATTATCTCAAGTGTTATTTAATCTCTAGATATACGACCCAGCGTTCTTTTAGTTCCTGGACCCCCTCGAGGAGAGACACGTAGCACGATTCTTTTATTTCCTATCCAACAATAATCATTTCAGTATATATCTGCAATTGCTAAAATAGTGTATTCTACCGAGTTAATAGTCTCTAAGATTTCCTCTAGTGGGAACCCCGAAACAGGATTAATTTTTATCAAAGTTGTATCAGAAGTAAGCGCAATGTATTTTCAGCTATTCTAATTTGCCTAATTTAACACGTGACGATTTTTTAGCGCCAACCAATGAGCACTAACCAGGTAAATTAACGATAGGGTGCGAACAGATTTGATATTCTCTAAGATAATCTCGTACCATTGTCATTTCTTTTAAACGTTCCAATTGCGAATCAGTTACTGTAGTTAAGGAAAGGGTAGGGTCTTGGGTATCAGTTAAATCTATTATTTCCATTTCTGGAGAATCGGGTAAAGTTACTATGGGTACTTCTGGGAGCTCGTTATCAGTTATATCAATCAATTAAGGGGAGTCGATTATAATCATTTCAGGGGTATCAACTAAATTAATTTCTGGGTATTGTACACCTTTCATTTCATTTTAATGCCAATTTACTTTGAAAATTGTCAACGTGGTATTTCCAAAACTCTCCATCGAGTAGCAAATTGTTTTTTTTTTCCAAATACTCAAGTGGGTTAATATCTGCCGTCAATCATTAGAGGCAGTTTAAACTGTCAGAGAGAGAGATAGAGAGACAGCCAATAGAATTTGAGGGTTATTTGAAGTTTAGATCACGTGATGAATTATTCTCAACAAGATAGGAATAAATTAATCTTACACGCGTCATTTCTCTTCGGCACATTGACGGCTAAAGACCTGCTGACGGATCGCTCAGTCTTTTCTACAGCTTGACAAAGGATTTCTACCCGTAAAGTAAGTAACTATTTTTTCTTGGTAATAGACTATATTTTTAGACATATTTAAAACAATTTGCATATTGAAAAAAGCGTTTATATTGAGAATTTTAGCGTAGAAATTTAAAAATATTGATAAAATTAGGTTTAGTTGACTTAGGGGTAAATGTAGACTTAGAGAATGTATCATTTGAAACTATAGAACGTATTTGGTCTAGATCAGCTATGGACATTGAAGTGTATCGACTTGAAACGTTTCGTCACTGGAAAAATCCGCACGTCACTAAGGAGCAACTAGCGAAGGCTGGATTCTACTATATTCAGCGGGGCGATGAAGTACGATGTTACAAATGCCATGGCGTATTAGAAGGATGGAAATCAGGAGACGTACCAGAACTTGAACATGCTAGATTCTTTCCAAACTGTCCGGCTAGGGATAATTCACCATCGGAAAAAAAAGTACCTTTCGCTAGAATGGGACATTCCCCCGACGCCAAAAGCAACTACGGTCTCTGACAAAAGCTTCTCACCTGTACCTGAAGAAGAAGAAGACGTTTGTGACTGTCCCTCGAATGTCAGACGATATTGCTGCTAAACACTACAAATACGTGAGTTAGAACTTTTAATTAAATTAAGTTGCAGGAGATCGTTTCACCCCATTTAAATGCCTGTAAACTTAACTACTTTAATTTGTTTTAATTGTGTAATGTACAAGATAACCATCTAATGGAATATCTGATAGTACCTACTAACATGTAAAACAAAGTTCTAAAATAAAAAATTAAATGTAAATAACTTGTTTTTATTGCCTAGAGATTAGAAATTAAGGAGTTCGGAAGCGATAAGCAAACGGGTAAAAATCTAATCTCCAGATATCTGCACGAGCAAAACTAATTTTGGAGAATGGGGATGGGGGAAAGCAACCGGTGAACGAGAGAGAGAGAGAAAGTATCCAGTGAATGGGGGTGGGGGAAAGCAGCTGGTGAACGGGAGAGAGAGAGAAAGTATCCAGTGAATGGGGGTGGGGGAAAGCAGCTGGTGAACGGGAGAGAGAATCTGGTGATTAGAAATTCTGGTGATTAAGGGAGGAACGGGGGAAAGGAGCGGGTGAACGAGAGAGAGAATGTGGTGATTAGAAATTCTGGTGATTAAGGGAGGAACGGGAGAGGCGCGGGGTGAACGAGAGAGAGAATCTGGTGATTAGAAATTCTGGTGATTAAGGGAGGAACGGGGGAAAGCAGCGGGTGAACGAGAGAGATAATCTGGTGATTAGAAATTCTGGTGATTAAGGGAGGAACGGGAGAGCGGGTGAACGAGAATCTGGTGATTAGAAATTCTGGTGATTAAGGGAGGAACGGGATAGGCGCGGGTGAACGGCGGGAGCCAAGCTACAGCTTTGTGTCCTTCTGGTGATTGAGAATGAAATTCTCAATCACCAGAGGGGACCCCTTTCTCTCTTATTTAAAAAAACAGCTTGGAAAAGCTATGATTTCTACGTGGAATTTTAATTTCTATGAAGTTAGCTTGTACTATGTCGGCAGAAGAAGAGGAAAGTAATTTTTATTTTTATTTTACCTTGGGCGTAAAGGCGCGTTTATAAGCGAGCGAGAAACCGAACCAAAAGCTTGGGCGTGATCGGAAAAACATCCGAATGAAATAAGTGTTCGAACCTTATGGCTTACAATGTGGAGTAGTTGAAAATACCAATGGAGGCTTTTCTAACCCCAAGGCCTAAATTAAGTTGATAATGGTTTTGAACCAATTTAAAATCTAACTATATTGGTTCTATTATCGGCACCAATGTGGTTTTATTGTAGCATGCGTGTTTTTATGGGTTTTAATTTGATCCTATTTATAACCATTATAAAATTGATTATGCAACTTTATGGGTTTAAGACATTTTGTTTAGAAAGTATTTAAGTATTTGAGGTTTAGTTTAATTTTTTTAAGCCCCTTCAGCTTTTATAACAAATTTTTAGTATAGCGTTCACGTAAACTCTGTTTGCTTTCTTTCTAAGCTCGACGGTATCCACTCAATAATCAGATCACGCGTATCCTATGCGGAAAGTATTCTGTTTGTATAACCACGTTTTCCCAACGTCTCTAAAAGGATTATTATGTAGGGCCGTATTTACAAAATAAGCTATAAGCCGCGTAGCGTAAAATGCAGTCTCGGTCTTTACAATTACCAAATGGGACTGTTTTCGAATCCAAATTTTAAGTGGTGTTTCCCAAATTAAAATATATTTCTACCGAAGGGTTCAGAAACCTTCAATTCACCATTGAAATTTAAACGGGAATTATTTATTTCGTAAGCTTCAAAGGTGTACCAATTAAATTAATATAACAATACTCATAATTTATAAAATTCCAAAACATACGTTTTGATATATAATAAATATATAGCTTTGAGTTTAAATTTAAAAGCTAGCTTTAACCAGAATCTTGTTAATCAACATTTCATAGATTTTAAAAAGACTGTTGGATATTTTGGTTACTAGTATTTTTTTAAATTAAATAGATAATCATTATTCGGGAACTGATTTCGTCTTTGCGACATCAATCGAATGATGTTTATTCGTAGAATTATCTTCTAATTGCAATTAAGGTGCTTAATTTACTAAACAAGGTAGGTTAGTCGAAAATTTTACGAGTTTTTATTTGCACTTCATTTTAATACTTTAAAATGTATTTATTCTGATAAGAAATTAACGAATTAATAATTTAATCATATACAATAGCTGTTGCGAGACTAATGATTGCCTCAAACTTTACCGTCAAAATCTAGACGGCCGAGAATTTCTAATTTCAAAATGCCTATTCACATAAATCAATATTTTTGGCCAACTTTGTTGGTGAGCACAGCTAATTATTTCCTTTCACGCACTCCATGAACAATAGACGCTAATTAGCGAAATAATGAACTTTATTAGTTAAAAAATATATATACCATTGCCAAAACGTCAATATTAATTAATAAAGTTATATCATAATAATATTATTTTTTATCTTTATTCGAAAAGATGCACTAAAATTATTAGACTTAAATATTTGGATCTAATTATAAAAACCAGTCGTTCTTTAAAACTTCATCAACTAAACCATTTTTGGGAACATATAACATCTCGTGTTGGCCAAACATATTTTGCGAAAATATTTCGTTGTGTTAATAGGTTTTTAGTTTGAAGTACAAATGATTTCTACAATTAAAGGAAAAGTCAAGGTTGTGTAAAACTTGGGTCTATTTGAAAGATCATGTTTAAATAAACTGAAAAATATCAGTCGTAAAATTGTATCTTTTTTTAATGACTAGAAATTAATTTTTAAAAGAACGAAATTTACCCGCCAACCGAGCTGCCATTTTCTTTCTTAATCAAATATAAAAAGGTAAAATATTAAAATAAGTTTATTTTAAGCAAAATTTAAAAACTTAAGTTGAAAGATGTGTTCTCCGATGATCCGACTCTAAAATCTCACAAACAGTTCCGTCAATTTTTAAATATCGCGTCTTTATATGATTTTGATTTGCAAATGAAATGACTGAAAGTTTAATCATAAATAATATAAAAATCCTAAGCTGAGTATTGTATTTTAAATACCAAAATAGCAAACCTCTCATTACCTCAATCGAGATTATTTTAGACCAATTTATCTTTATTTAGATGAGCTATTCTCTTGGATAGACAAGTTTAGAAATATTCCGCTTTATAAGCTTAAGTTAATTGTAACTTACTTACCTACTTACTATTCAATAAACTTGAAAGCACGAATAATAGTATTCGAAAATTCTAGTTTATATATATATATATATATATATATAAGTTTGTAACATTTCCATATTTACATTTTACATTTAATTCTTGTATTTATAAAGCGCATTTGTTTTAAGTTCAACTCCCATACATTTTACTTTTTGAGAGGCTTGGGTACCGAACTCTTGCTGATTTAGTCATTCTTACTTTGCTGACCGTATTCATTTAACAAACATTTGCACCCTCTGCACGAAGCCATTCTGGCACCAATGTATCGTTGCGCTCTGTTTATATTAGCGCATTTTTTCAGCCATATTTTTAAAAGGATAAATGTGTAGAGTTTTGAATAAATAATCTGTAAACAGGTGAAATGTTGGAGAACATATTTAAGAGTCGGGAAACTCGGACCGATTGAATGGCTGATTTGTATAGGTGTTATTAGCAATTATAATATATTTATCTTATTGAGAGCCCTGGATACATACAGGTAAGGGAATTGGTATTCAGATTTGTAATTTTGCTGAACAGCTATACGATTATTAATCAAAATGTTTAATATAACCAATTGGTTTCTGTCGTCGTTAAATCAAGCCCGTTCATTTCAAGATTAACATTGATTCACAGTAATAAGCCAAGTCTAGAAAAACATTCATATTTTTGTCTATTAGACGCAATAATTACTTTTAGTTGTATTTAATCTTTATATTTTTTACGTTTGTTATTATCTGAGCATCCCTACGACACATTCTCGACATACTCGTTACAAATTGAATTTAATTTTAAATATTTAAAAATTTCATCGATTATTACAAATCCTGTGTGATGTTAAAATTTGGCCGCGATTAAAGTAAAGAGATAATCAAAGAATTATAAATATAATATAAAAATAATAATTAATAAATCAAGTAATGAATAAAAACTGATTTGGTTATGCAAGCGATAAAACCTTAATTAGTTTCTTAAGGTGAGTAATTCTTAAATTATAATTGAAGTGGCTGGCGCGATTTTGCCCTTTATTATCAAAATGAATTCATTTTCAATTTTCAAACGAGCAATAAGTCATACTTTAACAAGATTTTATATATTTCTTCATACTTTGATTCATTGCAAATTTTTCGCACATTTTGCCAGTATTTAAAGTTACGAGACAAATCATTGCCAAGGCGGTATATGAAAATTTGGGTTACGCGATGGTCTAGTGCCCGGTTAGTTAAAAATATTTTTAAATTTCTCATACTACGTTTACGGCATTGACTAAATTTTCGATTTTGAGTCGATGAAAATGAATATATATTATAAAACACCAAATTAAAGAAGAAAATAGAACTCTTCCAGTAACTAACAAAAACGAATAAAAACAGCAGAAGTGCTATATAAATAATCTTTAACTAATTTCTATTTATGAACTATCCTGGTTAAGATTTAGCAAAGGGTATACGAACTTTCCCTCAAACACCTGTACATAACCTTCCTACAAACAGACCGAGAGTATGCACGAGGGTTATTCCACCTAAACTAGTGTTAAATATATTTAATTTATATGTTATGAAAGCATACATTTAGATGCTAACATGTACGTATTATTAAAAATATATCGTCTTTTAAGGTCATTTTTGTAAAATACCCGTGTTACCTTATGGTTAGTACGATTTAATTTAAGTACTTTCTTGAAAACTACATGTTGCCTAATTTGTTGAAACTTCGACAAAGGTTTTGATGGATTCAAGTTTTTTTCTCAAAAAATAATATGACCCAAAAATGATTACATTTTCAGGATATTTAGAACGAATATTAATAAATTTAATTTGTAAATGTACCGAAAATCGAATACTTTTTAAGGGTTTTGGACGATTTCTTTGTTTTCCGGTAGGTCGCAGACAAAAAGTTTCAAAGAAAGTTGAAAAGCATATCGTAAAAAGTAGGAATAACAGTGGATTCGGTCGAAATGCACTCGGGGAAACAAATTCGTATTTCAACCGAACCAACTGTTACGCTTGCTATGGACGGAATGTCGTTAAGTGTTTGTTTGTTTGTTTGGCGTGGAAAAGCGACGACACGGTAGATGGAGCTGCGAAAAATAATCTATATATATCTATATATATAAAATATTTTATCGGCGATACCAGGATTTGAACCCAGATAGCGGCTGGCCGCGTAATCTCCAAAACCGACGTCCATACCAACCGAGCTACGCCGCCCTCATCAAGTTAGTTGCTTGAACTTTTACCGTTGAGCAATGGCCCCGGAACTAGCCTTCTCTAAACGAAAATATTTAAAAACAAGTTGGCAAGCCAAAATATACCTCTCCTCGGAAGAATTGTCCCTAGTGGTATTAATTTCTCGAGATAACCCTTAAAGATATATCTCCGCAATTTAGAGTTATTTGTTAAAAATATTAACCCAATTCTATCCCGCCCGGTATAAAATTTTTATTATAATTAAAATAATTGAGACGAAACGACCAATTTTAATTTATTCAGAATATCATAAGTTAAGTAGTTACAACAGTAAGTTAGACGTACTATAACAATGCACAATTGAATTAAACCCTTTTACAGAACAAGTTTATCAGTTAAATATAATACGAAGCAAATTTTAATGAAAGAAATATCTACAGAGGCTTTTTGGAATTACTCGCTTACGAAATACTTGCCGCATCTTTAACGCTCATTTTATTTCAACACTCGCCCTTGATGAAGATACCGTAGATATCTGGTAGTGGACGACTCGTTCACTTCCTGTTGACGTTGTGACGCATACCACATGAAAAAGACCAATGCCGTCCAATTTCCAATATCATATAATGATTCGCACACCCAAGAAATCATTGACTGCGTTAGAAATCGTAGATATCCAAATATCCACACCAAATGTATTTACAAGAAGCAAAAACCTTACCATCAACAAAGCACAGAGAGCCACTTGACTAACCGCCAGCTCTTAAAGCAATTAACGTTAAATTATCTCCTTTGAATTAACAGAACTATATATAGGTCGTTAAGAAAGTGGACCACCCACAGGGTCTACCCTTTAACCCTCTAATCTCGGCTGACTGCGCTAAAACAAGATTTAACCTTTAAAAAATACCAGATTAGGCCTTCATAAATTCATTAATAAAAAAGACTTTATTACCTATTATGCTTACGATGCCTGTCTTAATTTCAGTGAATCTAAGCAGCTATCGGTGGTTCTGTGGTAGAGCGCTCGACTGCCAAGCCGAATGGTCTGGGTTCGAAACCTGGGTGGCGCATTTGTTTTTAATCAATAGAGAAACGCTAAATTAGAATTCCTTCGATGCAATAATTTCAATTTCAATTCTATTTCAATTAAACCAAAATTTCGTACTCTATTAAATACGCTTCGGATAAAGCTGAAGGTCTAATTTTCAATAAGGCGTAACAAGTGTCGGTGGTTCTGTGGTAGAACGTCCGCCTGTCAATCAGGAGGTCTCGGGTTCAAATCCCGCCCGATGCGATCGCAAATTGATACTAAGACGAATACCGTGTACAACTGGTGGAAACCCTGCCATTGGACGTTGAGAGGTAGCATTACACTCAGCACTCGGTCCGTCCCAAAGTCATTAAGAAGAAGTTGGAGAGAAAACGCCCATATAAACACAACAAATTCAACACTCACAACCTACGCATAAACATTACAAAAACGTAATACACCAAACCGTCACGACGGTGAGCGAAAAAACACCATCCAAACCAAACCGCAAATGCATCCGTTAACGCTCACCGTCACACGGTGGTTTTGCCAACCCTTTGAGAAACTGCGTACGCAGTGATTACACTTTGCACCGAAAATGCGAACGCGTTCGCAGTCCTGACAGACCCACAGACCCGCAGAGAGACCCACCCACAGACCCACAGACAGACACGGTCGTTGTATAACCCCTCCTAGGGGACTTTGTCCCCTCGGAGAGGTAAAAATGCTAGTTCCTGGGCGTAAAGATTTTCTTTATCGTGTTTACTGTTTACTCAAAGAAAAAACAAGAATAGTTGTATGATAAAAACTTGCACTGGCTAAAGCTGCAGGTGATAGATCCATGTTGAACTTTCACTTAGGAAAGATCTATCATGGATTAATCAAACGGAAATAGATTCTTCTTAGGTGAAAGTTGAATTTAGTTCTAGCGCGTCGCAACGCGACGGTGGCGCCCCCTGGATTGTGGCAATTGTTCTTATCGAAACCGTGTGTGGTCAGAAGTAATAAATAAGTGTGGAACTTTCTTATCAAAACTGTGTATGGTAAGAAGTAACAAATAAGTGTGGCACTTTCTTATCGAAACTCTTTGACGCGCACGCAGTGCCGTTAATTTCCACCCCCTCTGACCAACCCCCTTAAAGGAAGAATGACCGAAAAAAGTTGGTCTCATTCGATAGAACTCTTTGACGCGCACGTAGTGCCGTTAATTTCCGCCCCTTCGACCAACCCCCTTAAAGGGAGAGTGACCGAAAAAAAACAGTTGGTTTCATTCGATAGAGCTCTTTGACGCGAACGCAGTGCCGTTAATTTCCGCCCCCTTCGACCAACCCCCTTAAAGGGAGAGTGACCGAGAAAAAACAGTTGGTTTCATTCGATAGAACTCTTTGACGCGCACGCAGTGCCGTTAATTTCCGCCCCCTCCGACCAACCCCCTTAAAGGGAGAGTGACCGAAAAAAGACAGTTGGTTTCATTCGATAGAACTCTTTGACGCGCACGCAGTGCTGTTAATTTCCGCCCCCTCCGACCAACCCCCTTAAAGGGAGAGTGACCGAAAAAAAACAGTTGGTCTCATTCGATAGAACTCTTTGACGCGCACGTAGTGCCGTTAATTTCCGCCCCCTTCGACCAACCCCCTTAAAGGGAGAGTGACCGAAAAAAAACAGTTGGTTTCATTCGATAGAGCTCTTTGACGCGAACGCAGTGCCGTTAATTTCCGCCCCCTCCGACCAACCCCCTTAAAGGGAGAGTGACCGAGAAAAAACAGTTGGTTTCATTCGATAGAACTCTTTGACGCGCACGCAGTGCCGTTAATTTCCGCCCCCTCCGACCAACCCCCTTAAAGGGAGAGTGACCGAAAAAAAACAGTTGGTTTCATTCGATAGAACTCTTTGACGCGCACGCAGTGCTGTTAATTTCCGCCCCCTCCGACCAACCCCCTTAAAGGGAGAGTGACCGAAAAAAAACAGTTGGTTTCATTCGATAGAACTCTTTGACTCACACGCAGTGCCGTTAATTTCTGCCCCCTCCGACCAACCCCCTTAAAGGGAGAGTGACCGAAAAAAACAGTTGGTTTCATTCGATAGAACTCTTTGACGCGCACGCAGTGCCGTTAATTTCCGCCCCCTCCGACCAACCCCCTTAAAGGGAGAGTGACCGAAAAAAAAACAGTTGGTCTCAGTCGATAGAACTCTTTGACGCGCACGCAGTGCCGTTAATTCCCGCCCCCTCCGACCAACCCCCTTAAAGGGAGAGTGATCGAAAAGTTAATAAATTAATGGGTATTTTTTTATGAATTTGCGAATTTACATGACTTTTGGTGCCTAAACTACCCAAATGTTTGATATAAATTTCCTAAAATATACCCATTTTAATCCCAGTTTAAGAATTTCTTTAAATCATATTTCCACTAATTTCAATAATTTAAAAGAATTATGTTCGTCGTGTTTTGCTTACCTATTTCACCTTTGATACTTTCCGTCTATCTAACGATAGGAAATCACATGGCCTCAACAGCTTTTGTATTGGTTAATTTGGTTTGCCCACCCGGGTATCCTGAGGGTGGGCGGTGGCCACTCTTTAACATAGGATGGTAAATGACATATCAAATGATAGGAAATCACATGGCCTCAACAGCTTTTGTATTGCTTTACCGACCCACGTATCCTGGGGGTGGGTGGCGCCCAAATTTTAATCCTTCAACTTAGGATGGAATTTTATATCTAACCATAGGAAATCACATGGCCTCAAGAGCTTTTAAATTGGTTTGCCCACCCGCGTATCCAGAGGGTGGGCGGTGCGCTTTCTGTAACATAGATTGGTATATTATATATCAAACAATAGGAAATCACATGGGCTCAACAGCTTTTATATCAGTTTTCCCACCCGGGTTTCCTGAAGGTGGGCGACATCCACTCTTTAACTTAGGATGGCAATTTATATATCAAACGATAAGAAATCACGTAGCCTCAACAGCTTTTGTATTAGTTTGCCTACCTATGTCTACTAAGGGTGTATGGGTTTGGGTTTGCCCACTCGAATACACTGATGTGGAACTAATATTACGGCCTGGGCCGACTTGTTAAAATATGCTCTACAACTTTCTCATTGAAACCTATTTTCCCCGACCCACAGGAGAACTAATCAATTTTCCCAAAACCTAAAAAATGTGCTGTATATACCCTGAATATACCGGGTGCTGCACGGCTCCTTGGACCAGCTCTAGGCTTCACCGCAATGCTCTCGTCTATTGTGTGTTTCTAGCGACACTCGCAGGGGCAAACCCGCGGAGCCAGACGAGCGAGGGGTCCGTCGCTTCGAGGAATCTCGTACCGGCCTTGATTTGGTGATTTCGAATCTCAAGAATCTAATCAGATTTAACAAAATATACGAATTTTCTAACCTTGGAATCCTACTCCAATCGATGAATCGCATATACGAAACACGGAATCTCTTGATTTCAGATTCCTTGATTCGAAATCTCGTAATCGATTCCTCAAAGTGACGGACCCTCGCAGACGAGGCGCAACGCGAACAGAGAGCGTAAAATCTGGCCAAGTGTCTTATTTATTTGTGGATTACGGAGGAAAGTTACTTCGCGCTGCTTGACTTGCTCCCCCCCCCCCCTAACGTGGGAAGTCGAATAAGCTTAAACACAAGATTTCTTTCACACTATCGCGTCATTTGAGAACAACTTTCTCTTCGATTAAGACGATATTGTTTAACTTGAAGAAATGTAAAGTAGCAAAAGTTTATTTTCATTGTGTTGAAAATAAACAAATTAGATTTGTCGGAAGTTCGAATAAAATCCAATAAACCAAAATACAAGAATGTGAACGCGAATTAATACTATATAGCCGGCCCCTTTGATGACGCTACCGGTCTCCAACCTAATTGGCTGGAGAAGAAAGCCCGCCAAGAAATCTTTGCGGACTCACTGTGGTGCTATAGTAAGCGTCACCGGTAACTTTACCCCGCTCTTAACACTTCGGGTCAGAGGTCGCCCCTTTCGGCTACTTCCTAAAATGCATAGGTGGCATAGTTGGGATAGCTCCGGCATAGTTCTACCGTAAACCTTGCTACCAAGTAAACAAAGGAGCGGAATCACTATTTATAAGTGTTGAAGATAAGAAACGATATCGGCTTTTTTCCGTTTCGTTTTTTTAACAGGTTGAAATGTTAAATGTAAATAAGATATTCTTTTTACTATTGCTAATCTTGTTTATTATTTTTTAACCTAGTATATATATATCCGCTTATAGCGTTAATAGTGTCATTATATTATATCATTCCATCTTGTACAGTATTGTTATTTTTACATCTCCGAGGGGACAAAGTCCCCTAGGAGGGGTTATACAACCATCGTGTGGGTCTGTGGGTCTGCGGGTCTGTCTGTCAGGCCTGCGAATGCGCATTTTCGGAGAATTCCGAAGGCGGACTACGCGAGCGAGAAGAGTCATCCCTACCTTCCCCAGCAGCGTTGGCCCAAAACAACGAGATAACTCTCTGAAGAAGAGGGAAAGGCTTTTAGGGACAAAGCCTACATTTGCGGATGCAAATGCGGGCTTTACAAAGTGTACTTTTTATAATTGGAAGAAGATCGGCACTGTGCCGAATTTTTGGACCCTTTGCAGTTGCGTGCCGATTTTCGTATCAAAATCATATGCTTTGTACTCAATGCATACAGCTAAGATTTTAACTCCATTGATGTCACAGGAAATTATGCTAGGCCCTTAACCGGAATCACTCTCTTCCTTTTTATACCAAAATCATCAAGTTTAAAAAATTTACCAAAATTATTTAGAAAATAAAAATGAAACACTCCAAGATATTTTTTTTTAAATTATAAGACCTTTAGAATATACAAAATATAAATTCCATCTGAGAAATTTTCAAATTGCAAATATATCTAATATTCGAAGGACGTTTCGTTCAAATCATAGCTGACAGGTTGGGTATGATTAAATTTTGATTAGGATATTTAAATTAACTTCAAAATATTGTTTTGTGATATATATCAGTGGTGCCCAAATGAAGAAGTTTAGTAAACCTTCAAAAAGATAAACATGACGTTCTCGGCCTGAAAACTGTTGATCTCAACCATAGAGTAACCACTCACATAGAGTGGAAGGACCTATGGAAGCGCATGAAACATTAATCCTCACGGGCCAGCTTGTTTTCGAGGCGTGAATAAATATAGTCCGAAGAGCGATGGTGTTGTTTTTACATTTTTTAGAGTATAAACTTACTTTTTTAACCAGATATTGTACATGACCTTTAGGCCAACTTGTTTATTTCACGCCTCGAAAACAAGACGTGGCGTACGAAAAGTGTTAACAGGTTTCACTGATCGCCTTCCACTCTATGTGAGTTGGTTACTCTATGATCTCAACCTTCAAAAAGGCGAATCTATAAATTGTAAAATTGGTAACTCTGATTTACCTTAAAGAACAGGCTCAGATAAATTATTTTTACCACTCCTTCAGTCCTTAAGTATTCTTACTTAATTGAGGTTGGCATAGTGACAGACAGGTTTTGGAATCCATACCTCTACATGGAATGCTTATCCCACCGTATCGCTTAAGGTAAGATCACCCTGACGGCTTTGGACTAGCCTACGAGAGAATAAATCCCCCTCATGTAGCTGTTTTATAAGTCAACATAGTGACGCCGAAAAAACCGTCCGCCACATCGAGACGAAAATCTTCCGTGATAAGCATTCCAAGTAGAGGTATGGATTCCTGGTCTCTCTTTTTGGTGTTTGGTAAGAATTCCATTGTTACTCAAAAAATTTAAAATGCAAAGGTTGGAGGGCAGCAAATTAACTCATTGTATGAAGGTAATTTTAGTCAGTCTCATGTTCAAGCTGAATAAAAAGTTGATAAGAATATTGTGCTAAAAATTATTTTGTTTATTAACTATTTTACTTTAAAAACACAACAATGTTGGGCGGGAAGAAAAAATGTGTCATATCAACATCCACCTTCATACATTCCATGTCCTCGAGTAATCTATAATCTTGTCAAATATATTTTGAATATATTTTTATACTCAGTGGGGCATCATTTTGGTAGACTATCGATCGAAATATCGTTTTTTGGGAAGAAACGCTCTCGTGAAAACTCCACTGAAACCCGCGAGTGAAGACCTTTAAAATTCCCAAGGCTGCTGACGTTACCACGCCGCGACTACGAATTTTTCTTAACCCTTCATTCATTTACAATAATAAAGTTTAAAAAAGCACTTTGTAATGGATGGCTTGCGTTCTTCAGTGCATGAATTTAAATTTCTGATAGTTAAAACCTTTTAAAATACTACCTCCGAATTGCAGTATTTGTAGGTAATGATTTCTTTTCAAATGAAGGTTCTTATTATTTTGTGGGAAACAAAGTCTATCAAAACTAAAGGGGAAATACTATACAGAAAAACAGCCGGCATAAGGAACCTACTATGTTTCGAGGCAAATAAAATACTAATTTTGACCAATTTATACTCGTGTAGGAATTGCTTTGTCATAGGAGTAGTCCAATTATACCGAATTCTCTTTCTCAGAACTCAAAAGCAATCAGAATGTCAGTTTTGGATAAATAGAGTGTTTTTAAAATTTATGAGAATCGATCATCAAGTGTATTTTGAAGCAAAAGTCATTGACATTTTAAATTGAATTCGAGGTCTCACAGATAAAGATTTGTGGAAATAGCTATTTAGCAGTGAAAACAGGCAATGAACTATTTATTTGAGGCTACTATTCTTATTAGACATTCAGTGTCATATATTTATTGAGAAATGTATTATATACAATCGGATGAAATATCAATGTTTAAAAATAATTTTTTTTCATTAAAAGATATTCTATTACAAAACCATCTTAAGTAATTTGAAGTCATGATTAAAATTCAATGTGTGTGATCAAAAGATGTGTTGCGCCAATCAAACTTACAAAATTTCATTTTTTCGAGTAAGACTATCTCTATTTGCACGCATCTATCAGTTGAAAGCATGTAGCTTCAACAAACCAAAGCTTATGCATGTTCTCTAAAAGCATTAACATTTGTAAAATTAGAAAACCATTTAAACAAAGAATTGAAATTTCAGACTTTTTTGTTGGGAGTTAAATCCGAAAGGAAACTAACTAATGGATCAGTGCAAGATTTCAAACTAAAAGGATTCGAATCCAATCTCTTAGACGTTTTGGCGTCCACTATTAATTTTACGTAATAACTTTTCAAACACTATGTACTTAATGATTGTTTTAATATAAAAGTTTCAACCAACGCACTGTTACACTCTTGTAGAGAGAAAATAAACATAATCTTAAAACGCTTTGATATTGAAGGCGCATAAAATGGAAATAATTATTTCCAAGGAGAAGACTGCTAGCAGTAGATAGTACAGGTTTAAGCAGACTAAATAATAAGTGAATTGCGTTATTAAACAGGATTAATAATGTCCAGATATTCATTTTATGTTATTATTATTATTATTATTATTGAGTGGGGTGGCAAGCCAAACACTTCGACCTAAGGTCCATTGTGCATCCCCAAACTGGGTGACTTAAATAAGTCCTATTGCCGACATAAAGCTTAAAATCTGCCCGGCCGTGATATTAGAGACGTCATACGTCTCCAACCGATGCATACCCAAATGCTCAAACCTCTGGGCTGCATAGTAATCGCAGCTACAGAGTACATGTGAGGCAGTTTCCTCCTCAACTAGACAAGCTCTGCAAATTGGGTCATCACTGACCCCAATAAGCGTTAAATGTCTGTTTAGATGGCAGTGGCCTGTAAGTAGGCCAGTAACAATCCTAATACTGGACCTAGAGAGCGAGAGTAATTCTCTGGCTCTCTCCCTAGAAGGGCCAAGAGTAAACTCTTTGGCCTGCCTTTGACCCTCAATTTCAGACCATTGTCTGAGTTGACGATCTGACATAAACTTGGAGATCAAGCCGCGTACAAGTCCACGGAAGATGGGGAGAGCAGGTTCTGGACCAATAAACCCAGCCCTCGCACCTTCGTTGGCCAAGGCGTCGGCTCTTTCGTTCCCAAGATGCCCTTTATGCCCAGGTACCCAACAAAGTTGAACTTTATTGTGCAACCCAAGAGTGCAGAGGAAATCTAAGCAGCTAAAAACCAGTTTACAAAGAATACTATATTGGCTGAGAGCTCTAAGAGCAGCCTGGCTATCTGAATAAATCTGGATAACCTTCCCATGATACCCCTGATGTAAACAGTAAGCAACACAGGAGCAAATGGCAAAAATTTCAGCCTGGAATACACTAGTGTGTATCCCTAGGCTTTCATAAAAGCCAAAATTATTAGTAAGGCAATACATCCCCGCACCAGTGCCATAGTGGGTCTTAGACCCATCAGTGAACCAGAAGATCTCTCCTCTGCTACCGAGGGTCAAGTGACTCCACTCCGCACGGCTGGGGAAGTTGACCTCAAAAGGTTTACTAAAGTGAAGTTTAGTAACCATCATATCAGAACCCATTGTTAAAATCGGCATCTGATTGGAAGTATCTCGGAAGAGCTTGGTGTGGCTATGCTCCCAATTATAAGCCTTCCACCAGCCATTTTGGTTAATCCTATAGGCACCTAAAAGGGCAGCTTCCTCAATAAAAAGGTGGAGAGGAAGCATATTCAGGAGTATTTCCAGAGAAGCGCTTGGGGCTGCTCTCATGGCTCGTGTAATGCCGACACAAGCCAGCCTTTGCAGAGTGCGCTGATCAAACTGCACAATCCTTAAAGTAACCCTTGGCCACCAGACCACAGCTGCATAAGACAGGATTGGTCTGATGATCATGGTGCTCTCCACTAGGTCCTTTCCAAATAAGGAAATACCCCCAAACATGCCTTTTATCCTTCTACAAGTAAAAGGAACCAAGACAGTTTTATTAGGATTAACCATGAGGTTGACCTCCCTGCACCAGCTCTCAACTGATGCTAGGGCCCTCCTCATTACGTCCTTCACTGTTACCGGGAATTTCCCAGTAATGATGATAGCAATATCATCGGCGTAACCGAAACAGCGGCATCCTCCCATGTTCAACCCCCGAACGAGTTCATCCACCACCAGGCACCACAGAAGGGGAGAAAGAACGCCCCCCTGTGGGCAACCACGACTGGTGGAGACCATAAGGGAGTCACCCAGCAAGGAGGATGTCACTTTCCGGTCAGTTAACATAGATTTGATCCAAAGGTACAATGTGTCATTGATACCAAACCTTTTCGCAGCCTTAAGTATAACTGCGCTGGAGACCTTATCAAAGGCTCCCTCAATATCAAGAAAAACTGCTAACGCAATTTCCTTGTGCTCAATTGCTTTTTCCAGGCAGCTGCTGATACCAAGCAGGGCGGTGTCAGTAGACCTGCCCTTCTGGTAGGCATGCTGCGCAGCCGACAGAGGAGAGTTGCAAAGAACCTCCTCTATAATATAGTTGTCCACCATTTTCTCCAGAATTTTTAGGAGAAAAGAGGTAAGACTAATTGGCCTAAATGCCTTAGCTTCCAGGTAATCAGATTTACCAGGCTTAGGTATGAAGATTGCTTGAGAAAGCTTCCAGGTGCTAGGTAAATGCCCTAGAGCAATACAAGCCCTGTATATTCTCAGCAGCATAGGGCATAGAATATCAACGCCCTCCTGTAAGAGGATAGGAAAAATCCCATCCGGTCCCGGGGACTTATAGGGTTTAAATGACTTAACAGCCCATATAAGTCTGGAATGCGTGACGACCTTATTCGCCACTGCCCAATCTTCCCTTTTGGTTCGATTGATCTTCAAAGGGCGAGTGTCAGTGTTACCATTGCTAGTGAGCTTAGAGTCCGGAAAGTGTACATCTAACATATGTGTCAGAGTGTCCTTACCGGACGTGGAAAAACTACCATCTTTCAATTTAATGGTGTCAAGATGCTTAGTATTATCGTGTGCCAAAATTTTCATTAATTTGGCCGTACTGGGAACATCCGCTATGTTCTCACAGAAGTCTCTCCATGAAGCCTTCTTGGCATCGCGGATAGACTTGTGGTAGGTGGTGAGGGTGCGTTTATAGGCATCCCAATCACCCCCTTCTTTGCCCTATTAAAGAGCCTACGAGTTTCGTTGCGCAGCCTGCCAATCTCGTTGTTCCACGGCAGGCTTTGCCGGACAGTTGCGGTGATAGGAGTCGATTATGGACTGTTGAACGCGTTCAACAGCCAAATCAAAATCCAACACCGATGACAGCCGTGGCTTATCACCCTTAAGGAAGAAGCTTAAGTCTTCCCTGTAACCGGACCAATCTGTGCCCCTAGGGTTACGAATAGCGGTACAAGCCCATACAGGTTTGACCAGAATATTAAAGCAAATGTGTCTGTGATCCGACGAAGACGGTTCGTTAGACACATGCCAGTTCTTGATTTTATCTGCGATATTTATTGTACACAGTGTGAGATCAATGACCTCACTTCTGTTAGAAGTAACAAAAGTTGGTACATTGTTCTTATTCAAAATGTGAAGTCTGGTACTAACCAGATATTCCATTAAGTCGTTACCACGCTGGTTGCAGTCTGAGCTGCCCCAGATTTCGTGGTGCGCATTAGCATCGCAACCGATGACCAGCCTCGTCCTCGAACTCTCACAGTAGTTGACCAATCTGGTCACCCCCTGCGAGGGGGGGGGAGAGCATCGTCGTATGGTAGGTATGCCGATGCCATAGTAACCTCCCCACCATCCGTGATGAGCTTTACCGTGGCAATATCCCTGGAGGGGTGCATTGAGAGCGGAAGGGCATGAATGCCCTTGCGTGTCAGTGCACAAGCCCTGGGTGTAGTGAGTTATAATCATAGAATATATTACCTGCATTTTGGAGACCAAGTATCTTTCCATTGGCAGTCCACGGCTCCTGTATGAGAGCGACGTCGAAGCTCTCCTTTGCGAACCTCCTACAGAGAACTGCAGTGGCTGCCTTGCAGTGGTGCAAACTAATTTGCAGCACCTTTACACTTATCTTGGTTAAGGTGAGCTCGGTTGCTGGCCTTAGATGTCTATTCAGACACAGTGGTGGTTGTGGAAACCGCAACACACCCACCGGTCCGACTTACATCCCTAGCCTGCCCCCCTGTTGCACCCTCCAGTGGTGCAACCTCTTTAATCTCGTCGGTGTCCGAAAAGTCAAAGGCCTTTAGCTCCTCCACGAGAGTATCTTCCATTGGAATGTCCTCTCCGGAGTCCCCGCCAGCCAGAGCCTCATCTTCCATCCTTGAGATCTCCAAGGCAGAGGGCTCGACTGAACCACCCTCCTTTACAGGATCCACCGGAGCTGTCGGGTAAGGTTCATGAAGTATCTTAAAGATACCACTGTCCAGACCCGTTAAAGCTCGGTGTCCTGCCTCCTTGATAGCCTTAACCGACTCTCCATCCACCTGGAAGATCCAGCGGATGGCAGTCGGCTCATCGGCTTTATTTACGACCTTCCAACATTGCGTATTTAGCGCGTTGTTGTAGGTCCTGAGTCTACGAAGTAGGACATTGCCATCCTTGGTGTACACGTCCTTGGTGCGGAAGGCTACCTTGAAGGGCTTCGGTAGGTTGACGGCCTTCATTACTAAAAGCCGTGACCCCCCGGAGACCAATTCCTTCTGGTCAAATCCTCCCACCAACCAATCCGCTGTAAACGCATCCCTACAGAGGTAGTGAATGGCGCCCCCAACTAGCTGAAAGCTCCCAAAACGAGGTAGAGGGTCTCCCGTAGGTGACACATCTATCCGCTTCAGGATCTCACGCTGGATGGTGCCCATTTCCTCTGCCTTCTTTAACGATGGCCATCTTTGTGGAGCTTAAGGTTTCACTATAGGTTTGGTCGTAAGACTTCACCTTTTTGGAAACCTGAGACTGGGAATCGGGGGAGTCATTTTCCCTGGAACGTTTTGAAAGTGATGGCGGGGGGTCGTCCTTACCAGAGACCTCCTCCTGCATCAATCTTTCCCTGCGGCGTCGATTCCGCTTTTGAGTTTTACTGAGGGGCTTATCCCCCTTGAACCCTTGCTTCACCGACTGGTTCTTGCCAGAGGCAGACCCTTGAAGGCTAGGCCGGGTTCTTGTAGGGGTAAGTTCCCCCTCAAGGTTAGAAACAGGGGGAGTAACCTCCGAAGATGAACCCGCCCCTTGCTTTAGGTTGGGTTCTTTCGAACCCTCCCCTTGCTTTGGGTTGGGTACTTTCGAACCCTCCCCTTGCCTTGGGTTGGGTCCTTTCGAACCCTTGCCCGGTTTTTGGTTTTTTTGTTTGTTTTTTTGTGTTTCCATTTTGGTCCCACGAGAAAAGAGGAAAGTAAAAAGTCGCTGCCCTTAATCCTCTGTCCGGGCGGAAGGCTAAAATACAACGGGGTGTCGCCTGGTTCACGATACCGTATTTACGCTTCCCCGGTACCACTCAGCCCTCAGCACGATACCTCACACCTTAGCTTAAGGAAGAAGCAGAGCCTTAGTTGGCCAGCATGAAGTGTTTCCCCTCCACCTGTTACTCCCTTCCACCACGAAGAGGCACAAGGTTGCAGTTTATGTTACATTCTGCTTAAACTGTTACCTTCTTTCCAACCTTTACATTGTTAGTTGAAGGAGGTTAAGAATGGGCGAGGTTAAAAAAATGTCAATTCTGCCAGATCTCCTTGTAACTCGTTATTTCTACACGCTATCGGTAACTTCGTCAGTAGCGAAAATCTACAATAATCGGAATCTTTTGTCCGTCAAATCTAACCGTTGTCTGACCTTCACTTTTTATAAATATCCGACAGGTACAGTCTTCACGAAGGCAAAGATGGATTTGGTGTGATATTGGAAAACAAAACATGGACGGGGCTTATAGGACACATTATGAAAAAGGTAAAACTGAACAAGCTATGTAATTTTAACCTTCTAGTCAAACTTAAAACAGTATGTATTACAAAATAGCTGTGTGATGTCAATGCCGTATTGATAAAAACATTTTTCAGGAGATAGACTTGGGGCTCGCTGCTTTGGTAGACACGCACGGGAGAAGAACTGCTGTGGATTTCAGTGACCCATACTTCGATGACCATCTGAAATTTTTTATAGGAGCGCAAAATCCACCCAGAACTTCAAACGTCTTCTATCTTAGTCCATTTCAAATTCCGGTATGCAGAACCATTCGTTAAACAAATCGGTACTTCGTTAAACAATCAATTTTGTACAAACAATTTTAGGTATGGATGTTTTTACTGGGGTTCTGTGTCGCCATAACTTTCCTTCTGCGATGTTTAACAATCGATTATTCAACGGAAAAGTACTGGGTAGTGTGGTACATTATTGGAATTACTTTTAATCAAAGTAAGTGGAAATAACAGACATTTCCAAAATCTTAACTCAGAAAGTTTTAATAAATGAGTGTACCTAATTCCAGGCAAAACCTTTCCAAGCAAATGGAATAGACCTTCAATCACCATTCCATTAACTTTATGGTTATTAGCGCTAACAATTATCTCTATTTACTACGGAGACTCTTTGACGGCGTCCACGAGTGTTAGCAACAAAGATCTCATAGATTCCGTCGATAAACTTGCCCTTCTTTTCGAAAAACAGAAGCTACGGCTTGGCGTCTTATCTAATTCATTCATAGAGGATTACGTGAAGCACTTGGTATGTTCAATGTTGGTTTAAATGCACATGATAAACAAGTGTTTGTGTATTAGTAAATGTAAAAACGCAAACGGTTCGATTATCAGGTTTTAATATATTTATCAGTTTTGTTCACTTCCGTTTAAAACTATAAAATAAATCTTAGAAACTATGTAAGAATTTTCTATATAATACATTTTTGATTAATATATATTATAACGAATCCAGAAGTTTAAAATTCCAACCATATGGCGAGATAGTTGACATTTATGATAATCTTGAGTATCATGTCTTCAAAATAATTTCTTCTAAAATATTCATAGCATATTTTTGAATTAAAATTGAGAGAGCTCGTGAATATGCCTGCTAATATAAATGTTTCTATATTGAAAAACAAAAAACTGTTACTCGAAACAATTGCTCTTGTTCTTGTTCCGAAGTGCATAAAACGAGGTGAGAAATAGAATGTGTAATAGTGGAATTTTTTACCTGATTTATTATACGATTACTCTCCAAAATATTGCACAAAATAGTACTTATAAAAAATTATAAAAATAATTATTAGATTTAACAGATTAACGAAATAGCAAATTTCTTGTATTTTGCATTTTTAAATTGAAATATTATGTTTCCATAATAAATAGTTCTAAAAATTATCTATAACTCGGTGTTTTTGATTCTTTTATTAAAATTTCTTCTGTTCACCCATAGTTTGCTAGTTTATTCACGGTTAGCCATTTTCCGACATTTTACACTAGCTTTGACTTTATAAAAAGGCGGCCTTTTTGTTACTCTGAATTACGTCACAATAGGCTGAAAGCGCTCTAGAAAATCCGTAAAAGACATTTAAATACTTATCTCAGTACCATTTTCGAAATAGGTCTGTAGAACCGAGTAAAATAAACAATTTTTGTACAGGTATTTTATTATATTAAAAATAAGTTTATCTGTGATTTACTAAATGAAATTGAAGCCCGGTTTTCTATATATACTTCTTGTTAGAAAAGGGTATCACGAAAAGAACTCTTTTAAATGTGTTACCTATAGTCCGGAATTTTAAAGACTGTTGAATTTATGTAATTAAGAAGATAATGTAGTCAGCCCACTCGACCATACACTCCAGTTTTGGTTATTTAATGATTTGTTTGTTTTCGTTTTTTCTCACTTGAGGGGAACATTAATTTTCTAAGCTTAAGTATTTTACTAACTTTTTCCAGCCGCCGACAAATCAGTATCGAGAGCTGTACCAGAAGGTCTCTGTTCCGATAAAATTAAATTTTAGGAACTTGAAAGATTTCAACGAAAACAAAATGGCGTACATATATTTCGGAAACGGATTCGCACTAGCTTTGCGATACTTTGGCAGAAATGATTTCCAGTTCTACAGGATTGAGGAGGAGCTTTACAAAATTCGAGTGTCACTCGCATTCCAGAAAAATTTCACGTGCAAAGCGGCTTTTAACAAAGTGTGAGATATTTCAAATGTATTATTATTCGAATGCAAACCAGAATTATATTTCAATTTGGTTGAAGAAATTTTTCAAAGTGTTCACTCAAGTTCTTACAAACAATATCCACGTAAATTTACCGAGGGGTTAATCACTCCGCGAACTTTGTGGTCATAGGCACTCAGCTTGTGATTATTGGCTGCTCGTCCAAAACCGGGAACATAAATTTTGTAATTTAATCTTTATCATAATTAAACGGGTGCTTTTAGAGTACTACTATTCCTTTTCCAAAGAAAATATAATAATTTCTGAAAACTTTTCGTTTTACGAAAAAACTGCAAATACTTTTAATAAAATTAAGCGCATTGTGATAAGCCGTGTTTTAATATTCAGTGAACGTGAACCTAGTCAAGAAGCCTTTCTAAAAGAACTTGGCATCACAAAGAACTTACCCTAAGTAATTTGAAAAAATTTAAACTGTATGTTACCCATCTTTATTTTGAAATATTTGTTTTGTAGTCGTTGATAATTAATGCCTTTCACTCCGCGAACTCGGTGTACAATGTCGTACCTCTGACTCTGCTAATAAGAGTTCGTGAACTCTTTAAAATCCGTACCTTTAACAGTACTAAGTACGCGAACTCGGTGTACAGGTCATCCGAGAGTGACTTACCCCTCGAAATTTACATATCATACAAAAAAACACGGTTGCATTAAATTTTACTATAGATGTTGTAAAAGAAAGCTTAAAAATCCTGTTTCTCAGTAAAAGTAAATGTCACATAAAAATTGCATCGAAAAATATGTTCACATATAATCTTAAATTCTGCATGGCAGTTGGGAATGGTAACGTACCTACTTAAAGGAACAATTGAAACCTTTAACTATTTGACTATTTAGAAATTCACTTTGCTTTAGTTAGCTAGTGCATTAATTAGTACTTCATAAATCAAAAATTTCTTGACGTGACGAAAACCGGATGCTTTACACATTTAATTTTTCGTGTTCCTTTTTCACATCTTCGGCATAACTTTGGTTATTATTAGACAATTTCATTGACTCGACGAGTCTCAATCGAATCAATAGTATTATATCTGATTTAACTAAATCCCAGTTCTACAGGATGTTTTAAAAGGTTATTCAATAATGTTAAGTAGTTGTAGACGGTGAGTTGAGAAGTATACTTGTTTTTTTCCCATTTTCCTAGGATGAGTTAAAAGAGCGCAAGAGAACTTCAAAGTGTGGCCTACTAGCCCCTGGAAGTAGGCTGCAGCAAGCGCAAAACCAAGTAGTTTCGAAATGTCTACACGTACGCGCTCGAAACGATCTTTGTCAAATTCACCAAAACGATTGCAGGGAAAAAACTCGCTCCCACCTTCTTTTCAAGAGTTATAGTCTCAATTATAGCAAAAGCTATCGAAGGTTGATGACCAAGAAGAAATCCAAAGTATACCGCCAAAAATGAAGTCAACTTCGGTGATGGATGAAGATCGTTTAATTTCGATTATGGGACGTGTCTTCGACTTGCTACGTTTAAGGACGATCTCCGGCGTGATTTGGATCATACGATTTCGCTACGGAACAATGGCCTTAAGTTGGACCTCGTGACATATTGTCGAGATTTGGTGGCGGATAATCTAAAGGACGAGGCGCAAAAAACGGAAAAACAGTTTAAGGCGGTTGATGAAAAATGGCGCCACGCTTAGGAAGAAATTGATACCCTACGTAAGAAACTTGAAGAACACGCCCCCTCCGTATTACGTTGACAACTGAAGCAACGAAGACACTGATTTTGGATGGTGCAAAAAAATTGAAAGGTAAGGAGGAATTTAAAGAAATTATCATACGGGCTGATCTCACTAAGGAGCAGCATTGGAGACGAAACCGGTACTACGCTAAGCGTAACCACCAGCTTGACTCCGACCACGGTGGTGAGGCTGAAGGGCATCAGATCCCTCCGGAAAATGGCATTCAAGAGTTACTCCAAAGTCGAGGGCGTAGTAGGGTAGCGTGTAAGCGGGCGAGGAGACGTGGTAGGCGGCGGAATGTAGAAGAAAATGATGGAGAGTTGGTCTTGGGCTTTTGAACATGGAAGGTGGTCGGCGACGAGAGAAGTGGATTGAATTACAGAATTTAATGGCAGAATTTAATATCCCGGTGTTTGCCGTAGCCAAATCGCACCTGCGGAATTGGGAACGCCCGGACCTTCTCCTGACACTGTAAATTGGTATGGGGTGAATCGTAAGGATGGAGAAAAACAAGGCGGAGGTGTGGGTGTTCTGTTTCGATATACATTGAATTGTCAAGAGGTGAGATGCTGTTTAGACTACCTTTGGATCGTAATAGAGACCGCCTTTGGACCTTGGTTTTTGGCAGTAGTCTACTTGGCTACGGGTAACAACGTTGGATCCTGGAATGACGCTATTCTCCGATGCCTTTCCGCCTACCTCGGCCAGCTAAACCCAGATAAGTCCTCTCCATTGGCATGGTTGGCGATTTAAATGGACATATTTTCGAGCTCGATGGGTGGGAAGACAGTACCGGCCGTAGTATTAAAGATTGGGCTTCATCGTATGATATGCACATAGTTAATCTCGACCAAACCTTATGTTCGGGGAGAGTTACCTGGTCCGCTAGAGGGTTTAACTCCTCTATTGACTATTTCCTGTGCAATGACTTTATGAAAACGGTCCCTAAGAAATTGACAATTGACGAAGACGGGATTTGTAGCCTCGGTAGTGACCATAACGCTATTATGGCTTTATTTTCGAAAGCGATTCCTGGAAAAAAGGATGCTGTTATCGTCCAATGCCAAAAGCGATGGAGAACTACGGATCCCCTCAAGATTGCTGCGTTTGGCGAAAAGGTGGGCTTGAAGATTCGGGCGCTTCCAGAGCTTTCGTACGAGTCCTTCCAAGCTGCCATTTCGATTGCTGCTGCTAGCGAGCTTGGGGTCACGAAGCCAGATTCTAGAAACCGTCTTCAGAAACGCCGATGTAAAAACTGCAATTTATGACCGGAAAAGCACCAATAGAGCTTATCGTAAGGCCGCCCAAAAAATTCACAGTCGCCTGCCGCCGTTGCCGAAAAGGACCTCCTGTGGAAAGATTTCTTATCTGAAAAACATAAAGTCAAACGAATGGTGTCTTCAAAAATCAAAGAAATCAACGCTCAAACTGAACTCGATATTAAATCGTCTGGTCATCTTGCTGCGAAAAAGTTTTGGAAGCTCTTCAGGGATAATAAGGTTAACAACTTTACAGCGTCTCTAAAGGACAAGAATGGCACTAGCCTCAAAGATAAACCATCTATAACCAAACGCATCGAAGAATTTGCCGAAAATGAGGAACAGAACTTCTAGCGAACACACGCCTCTCTCTCAGCAATTAACTTTGTCAATCTCGTCGCTACAGAGGACAGATTTATGAGTCCAATATCGCTCGATGAATTGAACTCCGCCATCAAAGATTTGCCACTTGGAAAGGCTGCGGGGGAGGATAAAATTTCTAACGAACTTATTCGCGCGCTACCGGAATCTTCTCGTCTCGTCTTACGTAACCTCTTCAACAGCATCCCCGACACAAATGTCATCCCTAAGGCTTGGTCCGCTACGGAGATCCGCCTAATCTTTAAAGTTGGTGATAGAGACCCAGAAAAGCTGAAGGAACATCGTCCTATCGCGGTGACCCAATGCCTATCGAAGCTATATCGGTCAATTTTGAAGAATCGCCTAGTGTGCTTGGTGGAAGATAAAGGATTGTGGGGTGAGCTCCAAAACGGTTTCCGTAAAGATCGCAGGGGATCGGATTACCTATTCACGCTGACGCAAATGATTGAGATAGCCCGACTGGAAAATAGAACACACTACGTAGCATTCCTCGACTTAAGGAAAGCCTATGAAAGCGTTAACAGGAAGATGTTGTGGGAAACGCTTATCCGTTTCCTAATTCCGTCGAACTTTGTCACCCACCTCCAGGCCATCTACGCTTCTACGGCCTATCGTTACTGGTTTGGAAATTTCCTGACAGCGAAAGCAGCCGTTAAGGGAGAGTTAGCGTGGTCCACCTTCGCCGAACGGGAAGCACGTTACAGGCTGGCTTATCTTGGTCGCCTAACATTCCTACCACCAGGCCACCCAGCCACGCGTATCTATCGATATCTACGCGCCATGGGACATGCTACTCGTTGGGCGAAGAGAGTGGAGGCTTTGGATCGGGCTTACGGCTACGGTCACTCCCGAGCAGGTGTTACGTCCTACCGTGAATGGAATAAGATCACTGACAAGGCGGTCAACGACAACGGAATGGAAAAATGGCAACAGGAAATGGCTAAACACCCAAGCCTTGCCCTCTACGCAAAGAAAGACAAGTTGTCGATGGAGACTTGCTACACAAATTATAAGGCGAGCCATTTGCTGTCCCTCGCGCGTTCCGGGGCTCTTCCGACTGCAGCCAGGCTCGCGACCATTTTTGGTGAAAAACCGGTTGAAGATATACCTCACATTCTCGTCGATTGTCCGAGATTCGATCCAGTGAGACGCGATTATGTTTACGCGGATGAACTGGTCAAATCAGAAGATTGTGTGGCTTTTCTGCTTGGCTTAGGTGATGGCTGTGCGGGTCCCCAGGATCTTACGGTGGCGAAATGAATTCTGGGCTGATGGGGTGGCTTACGTTTGAAAAAGAAAAACTAATGTAGTGCTGGGATGTGTGTAGAGCCTTAACTCTTTTTGTAAATAATTTTGTAAATATGTTATTGTATTATATATACTGCTTCTGGTTACCTTATGACTTTAAGTGATGAACTATTATGTTTTTATTACTTCGCTTTAAAAATTGCAAATTCCTGCTAATCCATTGTATAATGGTTTCCTCCGTGATATAAAACGGATTTGTACCCCAAAAGGAAAATAAATATAGATAGATAGATAGTAGCTGGGACTTTAAATGCTGTTTATGTTTACTTGTTTACGCTGGTTACCTCGATTTGCTTACAAAATACTTTTTTACCTATCACACGAACCCAAACCTTAATGTTCGCATTTCCCTGCTGCTTGGTTTTGTGCTTGTTGCTGCCTACTTCCAGGAGCTAGTAGGCCAAACTTTGAACTATGCTTTGAAGCTCCCTGGCGCTGTTCAACTCATGGTAGGAAAATTGGGAAAAGACCGGCATACTTCTCAACTCACCCCCTACAACTCCTTGAAATTTTTGCATAACCTTTTGAAACACCCTGTAGAACAGAAAAATTTCAAAATAACAAGAGTGGTTTATTGTATTAAAACTTGTTTTCTTCCTTGTCACCTCGAAAGCGTTTTGGTTTTCAAATTTAAAAACGGCCTTGCAAAATATCTAACGTCGCTGCTTTTGTTATTTTCAATTAGAATCGGTACTTTACGAGAAGCGGGCTGTTTGTTAAGATGGACCGAAGAAATGGAGCGCCCACTGGCGTTGAAAAGAATGCAAGAGGCCAATCAGGAAGGTACTGAATACATTCATCTAAAAGACCTGGAAAGCTCATTTTTGCTATTAGTAGGAGGATGCATTCTGGCGTTAATCGTGTCTATCTTCGCAAAATATAAAACGCATATTTCGGCCTCAAAAACTTAACTGTATTCCTAGCCATGAAAATACATTGATTTTTTTAACTTTGTTACTTTTGATAACAATGGCTGTAGCCATACTAAGCAGGGCTGGATGGAATTTCCATATAACAAATAGTATTTTTTAAAACCCTAGTCTAGATAACACGGGTCATGCATCGGCCGCCGTTAATAATTATAAGCCGGAAACCCAACTAATGCAATTGTGTAACGCCATCTTCAGCAAAGTCGGAGTATACATTTTCATCTATAAACTGCTTATGTTATTGATCAGTGCGCTATCTATACGTAATAAACAGTACTAATGAATTGTATATTTAATTATTATTGAGGAAATAGATTAATACTTTTCGGAGTTTTAATATACAGGGTGTTTTTTTTGCTCGAAAAAGCAATTGTTTTTAAAACTATGTTTTCTAGAAAATTGAAATTTTTATGGTACGTTATACATGCCGGGGGACACTCGCTGACAAAATATCATTGATTTCGGGAATTATTTTCACGTTTTTCCAAAACTTAACTTTTCACCGCTAGGTGCTGGAATTAATTTGTCGAAGGGAAACTTGTAGAGCGTCATCGAAAACATAAGAATATCGTTTGTTCGAAAAAATTAAAAGAATTTATTACTGAAAAACATGACTTGAAAAAGTGACAAGTTGGGCTAGCTAAAAATGTATTCGCATAGTGTCATAAATTAAATTTACGTTTGTTGGAAAACGTCGGGTAATTGTTTAAGTTGAAGGTTGGGAAGAGACAATAATTAATGAAGATATCGTTTTTCCAAATACGTACCATATATAATTTCCAAAAAGAATCAGAAAAATCAATTTATTTAACAAAATGCGACGAAAATTATAAGAATGGTTCAAATATTCCACCATCAGTTGCGATACAAGCTTGAGCGCGAACAGTCAAGTTGCAAAAGCATGTTGAATCATTTCTGGGGTGATTTCCCGACAGGCGCTATTAATTCGTTGACGAAGTTCTTCTTGCGTTTCAACGAGAGTGGCGTAGACCTTATCCTTAATGTAGCCCCAAAAAAAGAAATCCAACGGCGTAAGGTCTCGTGACCTTGGTGGTCAAAGTATCGGTTCGTTTCTCCCTATCGACCTTTGCTGAAATACGTGGTCGAGAAACGCGCTCACATCTCTGTGGTAATGAGGTGGGGCTCCGTCTTGTTGAAACCACAACCTGGCTCGTTGGGCTAATGGAAGTTCGTCTAGCAGCTCTGCTAGTTCGTTTTGCAGGAAATCTATATAATTCTGTCTACTTAGATATTGTGGTGGAAATACAAGACCAATAAGACGGTTTCCTACATAGCCAACCCAAACGTTCAAGCGTTTGATGACGGTGTTCAATCCCCCAGTGTGGTTTTTCGTCTTGCCAAAAGTCATGATCTGATCTGTTGATTATAAGGCCCATCTCTCGAAAACGAAGCTTCATCAGAGAATAAAACGTTGCGAATAAATTGAGGGTCGTTATCCACAGAATTCAGCCACCCGTCTTTGAGCGTCTCCATCTACTTAACCTTGATGGAGCGTAGCTCTGTAAGGATGGTACTTATGTGCACGTAATATTTTACATACACGTGTTTTACTACACCCCTAATCAGCACTTGCCATGGAACAGAAATTACGTGGGTACGCGACAAAGTATGCCAACACCGTGTTCTCCAAGTCGTAATTACGCTGACCAACACCTCGAAATCTAGATTCTACATTACCATACTGCAGAAAGTCATTGCATTAAAGTGACGAATTATCTGTCAAGTGTACAGTACATATTAGCGCTCATGGGATAATTGCCAATTTTAATAAATGTTGTAGAAATAAAAATTAAAAGATGAAACATTTAGCTAGCCCAACTTGTCGCTTTTCAAGTCGTGTTTTTCAGTGAAAAATACGTTTAATTTTTTCGAACCAACGATATTGTTATATTTTCGATGACAAGTTCCCCATTGACAAATTAATTCCAGCATCTAGCGGTGAAAATTTAAGTTTCGGAAAAACGTGAAAATAATTTCCCAAATCGATGAAATTTTGTCAGCGAATGTCCCCCGCATGTACCATAAAAATTTTAATTTTCTAGAAAAAAAAATAACATTTTCGAGCAAAACAAAAACACCCTGTATAAAAAACAATTTGGTTTTTCAAAAATGTGATATTTTAAAATTTTATCTGATCGCCATCTCTTCTTGCTGAAGAATACTAAAGAAATTTGTACTTAAATATTATTTGATAAATATGAAAGTAATATTTTCCCCGAGCTGTAATATTATAAAACCAAACGGATTTTATCAAAGCAGTTTAAAGTCATAGATTTTGTTCTTAAGGAATTTTATAAACTAAAATGTCTTTTTATGCAAAATTTGTTAATATCCATGGTTAAAATTGTAATTATGGTAATTTAAAATATAAGAATTACATAATTAAAATGTCCTTCAAAATATTTCATATGTCTAAAATAATTATCATTAATTTCCTTCATATATTTGCAAATTGATATGCACATTTATCTGATCGAAATGTATTTATTTTAAAACCCTTTTCTTAAATTTTACCTTTGAGACTATAAATGGAAACTGACGACGTGAGTCATGGAGAAAAGAAAAGGAGTCGTGTTGTAAAACATTTTTATCTCCCACTTTTTTAAATTCAACCCCCATTTCCTACCTGACATCAAGTGCTGCGTTCAAATTCTTTTACAACATTAATTCTTACATTTATCTTTGATTGAGAAAATAATATATACAGAATTCAATGTCATTTAACATATGGTGTGTTTCAATCTTGTTCAAATTAATAACTTATATAACATATACTCTTAAAAATGAAGAGTTAAAAAAATTGGGTTGTCTCACTGCAACCCAAATTTGGGTTAATAACAACCCAACATTAGTTATTTTTTTAAAATTTGTTAATTTTTTATGGGTTGTTTTATTAAACCAAAATTAGGTTAAAAATTTGGGTTGAAATCGATATAGAATCTTTTTAAATCTCATTTGGTTTCAAAATTTTCAACAATGGTTAGCTTATTCCAATCGATTCTCATATTTGTTGAAAAGTACATATTTTGTTACTTTAATAATTAAAAATAAAATGTGTTGAAAATACAAAAAAATGCATACAAATAATACAACGAAACGGACATATAGAAATTTTCAGTATGTACTCTCTCGGGGGAGATCGTTATTATTTTTAAATTTCAGAAAAATCGTGAAATGTTCCACGGTTTTAGAAATGTTAGTTTTTGAACGCTACGTGGTAGACGAAAAGTTTCAATAAGCAAGTTGTAGAGCGTACTCGAAAACCTTTAATGGAATTGGTCTGGTGGAAATCAGACATTTCGTCACTGAAATAATTGGTCATGAAAAACAAACACGCTGGTACAACCACGTAGCGTTCAAAACCTAACACTTCTAAAGTCGTGAAAAATTTCATAATATTTCTGAATTTTACAAAAAATAACGATCTCCCCCGAGAGCGTACATACTGAATATTTCAAATTTCTAGAAAGTTTAGATTTTGAGAAAAATTCCTGGGCCGATCAAATGATGACACCCTGTATACGAAAAATTAAACGTCCCTCTGAGATATGAAGGTTTTTTCATGGAAAAATTGTAGGAGTAAAAGTTAAATGGAGGACACACATGGATTATTATTTATCAAGGCAAAAACTGTCTTGAGTTTTCGACCCGCGGGTCTTTGTCTAACTAACTTGAACGAAACCAATTTTCTTATAAATATCGTATCGTAATAAACCTTAAAAGTTATCAATCGTTAAAAAATTTTATTTTTATTTTTAACCATTGATAACTTTGTAGGTTTTTTACGAAACGATATATATATAAGAAAATTGGTTTATTTTAGTTTAGTTTAACAAAGACCTGCGGTTCGAAAGCTCAAGACAGTAATTATCTCGAGGAATAGTAATCCATGTGTGGCCTCCATTGAAATTTTATTTGTGTAATTTCTCCATGGATCCTTTAAATGATTCATATCTAAGAGGGACATTAATTTGGTCTTATATAGGTACACGAAAATTTCAGATCTAAAATTTACCTACCTAGCTGTAGGGCAAATCACGCGATTAAAATTCAACCCAAAGCGTGGTAGATTTAAACCCAAGGTGGGGTAAATTTCAACCTAAGGTGGGGTAGATTTCAACCCAAAGTGGAATAGATTTCAACCCAAAATCAAGTTGAATTTTTAACCATTAATGGGTTGAGTCTAAACAACCCAAATTTTGGGCTGGGTAAATACGGACCCAGGTTTGGGCTGAATTTTAACCCATTTTGGGTTGGAAACAATGCAACCTTTTTAAGAGTGTAGTAAAATTCTCACGCTAATCATTCAGTTTTAATTTTTAGGAAAAGAGTTAACTTGGGATATTTAATTTTTCATGAAATATCAAGCGCGTTATATAATATATAAAAAAGATGATTATGTTTTTACAACTCCTCAATTGTACTATTTAATATCCAAAACTGCAGAAAATAGTTACAGCAGCGTAACTATAATTTATATCTGGAACAGCACACAACTAACAGACATTTTTATTTATATTTTCCAAACGTGGAACTTCTAATTGTTGCCCGAGCAAACAAATTTTTCCCAAGACAATTGAATCGCCATGCAGGGGTTTGAAAGACACATCGAACAAATATTGTATTGCACAGCTCACATAGAGGAAATTGGCTTTATTATTTATTCTGATATCGGAATCATAACCTACGCTGTATTAATGAGCTTCCAAACAGGTAAACAAGAGAGCAGTTGGATTTCCTGATACTTGTTCCTCTTTCAGTCTGAAAAGTAAGTAAATAGCCGTGAATGTTAGTTAATTTATTGCCATGGTTACTCGCTTTATCTACTGTCAATCAACGCTGGTATCGTAAAATTGTTCCCGTAAGGTGTGACAGTTATTGTTGACACTAAGAATTAGGTACATTATGCTAACTTTATAGCTTAACATTTGCGTTAAAATGTGATCAGAAAATCTGAATTTTGGGCCTAATTAATGAGACGTTAAATTCAATACATACTAAAAATAATAATAATATTTATTTCACGAAGAAAAAACATAGCAGGCAACCGGGGAGGCAAAGCCTTTACAGGGTGGTTACCAGGACGATCACAACACGTATAGTCATATAAATATCCGTGAAAACAATTGAAATAAAATTATATTTAGAATAGATAACTGAGAGTCGTTTTCCTGGATGTCATCGGGCTAGCTGTTCCAGGTTCGAGCAGCCCAAAAGAAACATGAATTCTCCAGAGACAGGCATCTAGCAAACTTCAAATAGCATGGACATATGTTCCCCAAGATCGAAAGTCGTTGACTGGACGAATTTGTAGAGCGTAATCAAGTCTGAAACATCTCTTCGAACAATGTAATTTAAAATCCAACGACTAACAGTTTCTCATTCTTCAGTCGGATAATTTTACGTATGTTACTTTACTGGTAAATACATTTCAACGATGTCAATTGATACAAAGCGTGTTTGATTGCATCGACGGACGCCTTTCCTCTCAAAGACATTCCAAGTTTCGAAGTACTAGAGCGGTGGTAATTTTAAGTTAATTCGAACCATTTAGGTACTAAAAAAGTCATTTTTTTATTTTAGACCCATTTTACTCTTTCATGTTTCATACAATAACTTTTGAGGCGCTAAATTTAAAGTAGCCCTAAAACTAAACATTTTACGGTTCTTGTAATAAAGGCATTAAAAATTACGTTCTTACCTTTAATGCTTTTAATTACCCATTTAATTCCCTTAAAGGAAGAAAAAACATATGTACCAATTCAAGACAAGTATTTCCTTTTTTAATATTTGCGAGGAAATTCCTATCACATTGAATATTTATCACCATTTAATTCTTTTAAAGTTTAATTTTAGATTATAAATAAATAGGATATTGATTAAGGCATCAAACTATGTGTTCCCAAAAAGGGGTGTCAAAGAATTCATTATATATCTATATCAAACACAGAAATAGTTAATTGATATTTAACTTTTTACTATCTTTTGTTACTGGACGCTCATTCGGCTATTGCCCGGGCGAATACCAGCTGAATCTGGCCATGCAAATGGTTAATCAATTGAGTCGTATTCAATAATTAAAAAAAAATGAAATAAATAAGGGCCTATAAAGTACATAAAATAGAGTATAAAAGGTCTAACTTTTAACTGTTTATGAAGTGAAATGGATTATAAAGTGTTAATCAAGTGCTTAAACAATCCGAAAAAGGGAGTGAATTTGGAGAGCAGAAGGATTAAATATATCTAGAAATCTTAAAATTTGATGGTGGATTTAGTACGAATAAATAAGATACCGATTAGATTATTGTTTTTAGGTGGAAGGAGCTACTTTCGGGAACGCTAGAAATCGTCTCAATGTTATATCTAGGTAGAAATACAAACATAGATTCTTGGTCGATAATAGAAATGATTTGAGGGTCTCAAATAGCTTTCCAAAGGGTTTTAAAATACTAATGTTCAATCCTTTTAAATTTTACGTTTATCATTACTAAATTAAGTACTAGCTGTTTTGTGACTCTATACGATGCTACTAACGTGATGACGAAATGTTTCCAGATTAAGATATATCGAGTTAAGAAAAGTTGACTTTCGGTGTTGAGTAACTGTGAGAAAAAACAATGTGTTACATTTATATTCCCGGAGGAGTTTCCCACATATGCTATCACAATACACACAACATGTTCTATTATAAAATATCACCTCGTACCGTTTCTTTCCTACTAATTTGCTTATGCATAAGTAACATAATAGAAGAAGTATTACACTTTAAGTACATCCTTTTTTCACAATTACATTAAATATTCTTAATTGGTGCTCCCCAGTTGTAACATCGTGTATGTGATCGGCTCGGCTCAGCGTTTTACCATTTGAGACCGAGGCTTAGTTAAATATGAAATATTCTCAATTAAAAAACGCTATTACTGCTAAATATGGTTAATTTATGAATTGTAACAATTTATTTTATAATATTTTAGTTGGAAATTTTCAACATCAACATACGTTTTAAATGTACCTAGATTAGGCTGGCCAATTTGAATAAAAGAAACCTCCATAGACTACTTAACTGTTGTAATATTGATTTTCTAATACTCCTTATAATTTGGAACTAACTATAAAAATGTAATAAAACGATATGCGTGATCATCCTTATATTTGCTTCGGTGTTTATGGATTTAGATAGAAAGGAACCAATCGATATTTGTCTATTCTTGTAATTTAAATTAAAAAGGTTTTGTGTTAATTAATAAATAGTTTATCGGAAACATTTATCATCAATTTAAAATTTTGTTGACATGTATCAGCACACTGAATAACTTTAATACAAGAAATTTAAGTTGAAGACGGATCAAAAGCTACGATTAATTATAACGAACATTGTTATTTACATGCCATGTTTTATATCTCTTTTAGTAATTATAGTATTACATAAGTAATAGGGTAATTCTAAAACAGAGACCTTCAAGTATCTTCAAACGGGAAATATTTTAATGAGAGCCATTCACCGAGTGAATCGCCTTCCGAGTCAAAGACTACATGAGAAGTGAAAACGAAATGATGCCCGTAAGAGATGTATATGTAACTGAGTCACAGTGAAAAATTTGCATCTAAAGTTCCTTAAGTGTCATACTTTAGAAAATTTATTATATACTTATGGTAGCAACTGACAACTTAATTTATCCATAATTAAAAGTTTTATAAAAGACTGATACTTCATGGAATTAAAAACATTTTATTTAATTAATTTATCCATCTTAAGGAAATTTTTTTCTATGATTCTACAGTGAGTAGTTTTCATCTATCGCTTGCTTAATAGGCCCATAGAGCAACTTTGAATCAAGTATTGAAAAGCACACTTCAACGTGCGATTCAGGTTCTCTATCAACTTAATAAAATAACTACCGACATCTGGGTCATATTACACTTTAAACACTTCTGAACATGTTAAAAATCTTATTTTCTAGTTTATTTACTTTAATACTGACATTAAATGTTGGTGCTATGGCCAAATTCATTTCCTTTATCATCTGCTTAAAAGGCGATAAGTTAATGCTATTTTTCAATTAGGATGAAAATGTATATAATAATAATAATAATAATTTATTCAGCTAGGCTAATACCCCAGGTTCCACCCTAGGCCAAAGTCATCTATCGACTATTAGTACTTTTAATTCAGATGGCCGGTTTAAACTGCCACAGTTCCCAATTTGAAGGAAGGTCTAACTTTTTTTGTGGTCTTTAACGGTGGTAAAGGGTTTGTTTTCTTTTTATATTTCTTATTGAGTAGTCGCTTCTTTTTCAATTTGGAGAACCACACTTTCAGCCGCTTCGAATAAATTATGCAAGCGTAAATTAGGTTCTCCAGAATAATTGCCACGGTGGAGATGGCGTAGCCTATGAAGAGCGACCAATACGCGCTTTGGACTTCAAAGATCTTCAACGCCTCAGACTCGCGCTCTTCAGGCACTCCTTCCAAATTCTCCGAATCCCCGCGAACCAACGCTGGAATCGTCTGTCGATTGATGTTGTCGTCCATAAACTTCAGCAATAATCCCATTTCGTCCATTCTCACCATCCTAACAATTTAAACAAAAATAAAAAATTAGACGGACGGGTGATACTAGGTGGACCTAGTACCCTCACGACCAAAAAATTCCGCACTCCTCAGTAGACTAGAGCCAAATTTGGTTCAGGCCTCGGGGGACGTGGATGTATTAATTGATTGAAAATAAAAAGTTCAGTAGATTTTCTATAATTTGGATATTTATTTATCACTGTAAATCGGAACATTTGTATTATCGACCATTAGTGTATTTATTTATGAATATAAATATAAACGTTAATGACTCGGTTGATTTGATTTAAGCTTTGATTCCCTTCATGTCCTAAAAAACGAAATCAGCTGGGTTTCTCATGCGATCCATAAACTGGGAAATTGTACTATGAAGCCCTACGATAACATGAACATAGTCATTTTCCCTAAGTTGAAATAATTTCATTATCGATGAAACTGTAAATCGAGGTCAATTGAATCTCTTTATAATTTTCTGGATTTAAGGAAAAACAAAGATAGAAGTATAGTACAGTGTATGTTAGAATGAAGATAATCACGGGGCTGCATATGTATTACATCAACGCTTGAAGACTATTTAATTCATGAGTAACTAACAGAAACTTAAAACATTCGTTCTATTTGTTTCAAAAGAAGTGTCATTTGCTTATTTTCTTATTTACCTTGACCCAATTTTGGACTACGATTAATTCGTTAGCATCAGCATACCTGAACGGTACTGGCCTCAATCTTTGAGTGCAAGCTCGATTTGAGACTGAGCTTACGGAAAATGTTTAAGTTTGCCTAGCTGTGCAGCCATGGTCATAATTCTATTGAAAAGTGCGTTCAAAACACTTAGGTTTTGTGGAAAAGAAGTTCTATTTGGATAATGATAGTTCGAAAATGCTTTTATAAAGTTAATTTACGCAGGCTATCTTTTATACTTCCACCTCTAAATTTTAAGCGCTTTAACATAGACATTTCTCTAGTTAGTCAAAGGATACTCCGAACAAAACCCTTTAAAGACGAATAACAAAATGTTTGCTAGTGCACCATTTCTCGAGCCCCTTGGATAGAAAAATAAATCAAGACTTCATTCGATATTAAAGTCAACGTTTATTAGGTTCGGAACTCGTTTGAGGTGCAATGTTTTCTTACATTAACGTTTTAATACCAAACGACAAGAACTATAGAAAGAGCTTCCAGAAAGTGTAACACGTCTAGGTTCTTTGTGTAAATACGTGATCCTGGTTTTAATAAAACACGTGCACACTATTCAACTAAACGGTACATTTTATCTACGTGTTTATCCTGATTTAAGAGAGCTAGCTCTCTGATCTGTCCCAAAAAAGTGTTTTTCATGGAGTTCATTATGAACTTCTTTAAGTTGGATGATTCTTAAAGGCCCAGTTTTTCTTCTGACTGTCCGCCTTGAATTTTTCTTACCTGCAACACTCCCCTTGCATTTATACTTCCCGCAAAACATGATTTTGGCGAAGATTGAGCGTCGTGCCTGCTTCTGCGACCGGGACATTTTCTGCCTGCCTGTTGGCACCCCGCTGAGTTTGGGACGGGGTTGCCCGAGGATGCTCGCTCGTCTATTTTTTTCGACCTCTCCCGCTTCTCCGGACAGCCGGCGATTATAATACTACTCCCTTCGCCTTACTACCAAGTGTAAAACACCGAATTCGTGGAATTTTAGTTATTGAACTCGTACCTCCTGTCACAATGGAATAAAGCTTCACTACCCTCGCCTTCGCTACTAGGTAACATGCGCCCGTATTTGGCTTATAATTCACCTACTATTTCGACAGGGAAACCCTTACAGGAAAAAAAATATGATAGAATTCAAATGTTAGACGCGCTAATATCTTTGGTTTTACACTAAATTTTTAAGTATAGATGGTGATATCGTGGGTAGTATTTTTTAAGGCCCAAGTTTTATTCTGCCTGTACCCCTGGAAATAAACTGGCGAAGGTTTCTTCGTTTGAAACGTGTTTTTAATTATAAAACACTTGTAAGTACGGTTTTTATTCTACCGGAGGATACTACTTACAAAATAAATTGGTACGGTTTTGTTCTTATAAAATGACTTTCTGATATGCCTGATGAAAATGATTTAAAATAATTTGAAATCCAGTTTATTAAAGGCCTAGTTTCCCCTCGAATCCCGAAAAAGGGTTCAGGCGGGTATGTGCGTACCCCTTGCGACCCCTCTATTCATGTTGGGCACGCGCTGACCGTCCCGCTCTCGCCACTAATCGGATTATCTCTCCCGCTCTTCTCCGCGTCAATCACGCTAGTTTTAAACTGTCACAGAACATCAGGGCCGTGCTTAAGGGGGGGGGGCGAGGAGGGCGGTCGCCCGGGGCCACGAGACCTCTAAGCATGGCCCTGCAGAACATAAGCAAACGTGTAAAAACCACACGACCACTTGGTAGCGCCGTCATCAACTGGGCAGTTTAAGATTTTTTCTTCAGCCTGTCCCCCGGGAAATTATCTTACCCTCAACACTTTCCCTTGCATTTACGCTTTCCGCAAAACAGTTTTTTGGAGAGAGTCGAGTGACGTAACTCGGACATTTTCTGCTGGACTGTTGGCATCCCGCTGGCTTTCCAAGGAGATCGCTTGCTCACTCTTTTCTGAGGAATTTCGCTGGGCACCGCCGTTTTGGCCGAGCCTAGCCCCCCCCCCCCCCTCCCCGCAAGTAATGGCGGGGAGTAATACTACCTTTGCGTTATTGCAAAGTGCCATTGACTAATTGACTAATTTTTAGATATTTCATTGCCTAACTCGCGTCAATAGTCAGCAAGGACCGACTGTTTTTTAGCGTATTTGGATTGGAACGTAAGGGTTATCTTTTTTTCAATTGAGGTTCCATTGTTTCGAATTCTGCTGTTTCCTACTTTTGGAAGGTGTTGATTTTCAGAATCGCAATTTTCCTTTTCAATAATCAAATCTATCGATTTGTAAATGATTTCAGCCGAGGATTTTTTTATTTTATTTTTGCTTTGTTCCATTTTTCTTCAAAACTTATCGATTTAGTTTTTCTGGCTTTAGTTTGATACTTGTAGGTTTTAACACTTCCATCCGAGAGCCTTCTCCGCACACAATTTGTACCAGCATTTGAAATACCACACAACGCCATATTAAAAAGCTAATGTTATAAGTATATCGAATTGTTTCAGCTGTAGTTTTTCGTAGTTTTATTTCCAAACAATAAAACGACCTTGCTCTTCTTGCTTCTTGGGAAAATTTATAAGGGGTCACTAAAGTTGTAAGGGGTCACCAAATAACTAGCCCACCTGTGAAAAGAACCTTATGGCCGCTACTGCATATACATACATATATACATATATATAGCGAAGGCGAGGGTAGTGAAGCTTTATCCCATTGTGACAGGAGGTACGAGTTCAATAACTAAAATTCTACGAATTCGATGTTTTACACTTGGCAGTAAGGCGAAGGGAGTAGTGTTATAATCGCCGGCTGTCCGGCGAAGCGGGAGAGGTCGAAAAGAATAGACGAGCGAGCATCCCCGGGCAACCCCGTCCCAAACTCAGCGGGGTGCCAACAGGCAGGCAGAAAATGTCCCGGTCGCAGAAGCAGGCACGACGCTCAATCTTCGCCAAAATCATGTTTTCCGGGAAGTATAAATGCATGGGGAGTGTTGCAGGTAAGAAAAATTCAAGGCGGACAGGCAGAAGAAAAACTGGGCCTTTAATGGAATACATAGTTTGCATCCCTACGTCATCAATGACGCAGTTCCAAGTATAGATATAAGAACCAAGAATAAATATTTAATTTGAGCAAGAATGAACGATTCTATGCCGCCATTTTTCCGGTGTAGATTTCTTAGTAAAACGGGAGGGTTAACAGTTTCAATCGTCTGTTTGCGTATTTTAATTATTTTCAAATGATTAAGAAATTAGTTTCACGTTAAAAATGGTTATCTGCCTGGTTAAAAATTGTTCGAGTAGTTCAATTACCAAGGGAGAGCGAAAATTGTTTATTTTATTCGATAGCGAAGGTAATTGTAAAAAGGATGACCGCAAAGGCCTAACTTTGATAAGCTTTGTCAACTTCTTTTCGTAGATATTTCTGTCGTAATTTGATATTTTATTTAAATAACCCGGCCTTAGAATCTTATCTGACTTTGTTTAGGGCCCATTTAAAATTTTAGAGCATAAATCTAATTAGTTTTGTAGCTTTGACGAGATTACCAACAAAATGGCTACCTATTTAGTAGCTACGCGCGAAATGGTTTGAATTTTTGATCGCCTTCCCAGTTTCCTTGGAGACCATAGGCCCCTCCCTTCGGTGCAAACTATGTATATGTCTCCTCGCCTTTTATTTTTCTTAAATTCTAGGAATTGAACTTCCCAAAGAAGCTAAAATACTCGTAAATTTAATCCCAAATTGGTTGGTCTTGACTCTAGATTCCTTGCCGTTGCAAATGGGTTCGTTTTAAAGCGGCTTTTACACGGCGCATAACTTACAAACGATTAATTGGCTCCCTGATTGGAGATCCTTTGAGGACGCAGTTGGACAGAGTTAAAGTGGCCAGGCTTTCCGACTGCGCGTGAAACTTCTCCATTCCGACCATCTTCGCGTATGTGCCCATGGCTGGGCCACCCCAAATAAAGGCGTAGTTCTCCTTCAGGGTTCTCATCACTCCGTCTTTGATGGAAGGTGAGCTGCTGGCTTCGGGATCTTTCTTCGCAGCGTATCCCAACTTTTCCAGTTTTCCCGATTTTCCGTACTGTACAAAATAAATGAAAATAGAGAAATTAAGAGAATGACGCTAGCCTGTTCATTAAAACTGTGTTTCTTTATTTAAGTTGTTTGAACCACAGAGCCATAAGTGTCTCTAAATTAAATGACAAAAATTGTAATAAAGAAAGAAGGGGAATACATTATAATTCCTACAAAGTTTCCTCGATGACGTAAATAATGATTAAAATATTCAACTTGTCTAAGAATTTAAACGATTGTTATTCATCGGAAATAAAAGTGGAAAATGAAAATGCAAACACATTTTGGCTTTCAGTACAAAATCAAATTGTTTTTAAGACATGCATTTTATGTATCGTTTTTTCTAGGAGAAATTGAACAGCCCTGCAAATAATATAAAATTTAATTTTTCATGGTGACATGACTAGTTGATTTATTTCAAATCATTCCATATTGTCTTTTATAATTAAACCTTATTTTTATAAAATTAAAATTTGAAAGACAGCAATTGTATTTTTTAAGATAAAATTAGACGAACATCAATCAATATACGGTTCTAAGTAGCATACTGACTTAAAAATCTTGCAAGTCGTTATTATTAACTCTAATACCGATTTGGAAATACCATTTTATCGAACTGACTTTCTCCAGGATCTTCATATCCATTTAAATATTGACCGAAAAATGCATTTCGATTGTTTAAACCATAGTGCGACTAAGTCCGAAGACACCCAGTGACCCACCAAACCAAAGATATTGCTATTTTACCAGGAATTTTAAAAAATTGGAAATTGAAAATTCGTATAGTTTGAGTTTAGGTCGTCCGTAATGAATATTTTGTTTATTAATGGGAGCATTAAATTTAAGAATGTCGCTTTTAAATTTGGAGCTAATGATAAACAACGTTTCCAGGTAAAATCAAATAATTTTAATACAAGGAAATAAAATTGTTTGAATATGCCATAACAAAAAAGTGACGTGGGTTTTTATATGTTTATTGAAACGTGTTCTATCTATCACAAATAAATAAATTATAATTATAATTTGGGTTCAGGTTCAGAAGTGTTTCATTCTTTGCGATAACTTACCACCAGGGCATTTTGCATAATGGTACCCTTGACACTTCCAGCGGTGAACTTTCCTTGAACAATCAAATCGCCCAAATGATCCAAGCTGTCAATGGGGTCTTCATAATTAGGGATGTTCATGAAAGAAACGAGCTTTCCAGAAAACGAAGTGAAAATCACAAGAGCGAATATTAAGATTCCGGCTAAACTCAGCTTTGTAGAGTCTCTTTCCAATTTAGGCGGATTGCATCCTTCAAATAGAAGTAATCATTATCGACCAAGAATACTTGTTCACATGAAAGGCAGCATAATTTTATTTTCCACTCTTTTTAACTTAGGTCTCTTAACTGATCAGTATGGCCTGAGCATTTGGCCTACTGCGATGAGCTCGTAATAAAATAAACAGTCATACAATAACTTTGACGTTCATTTGCTTACCGTAAAAATATCTATATAAGGCCCTTGTTGGTACTGTATATAAGAAAACTTACCGGTATTTAACATTCCTCCTATCATGTACCAGAGTGCAGCTCCGTATGACCAATGAAACCTCTTTTTAATTTTCCCGTCAAAGTTAAAAGTCAGTAAGGATAAGATACAAGCCATTGCGGGGATAATTGTAAGGATACATATCCAAACCTAGAAACGATTTGTAAATCGACTTAGAGATAGGTTTTCAAAGTTTCATTACTGCTACTCAAATGCCCGGGCAGAAGCTGCTTTTAACATACAATCCAAATTTGGGATTTGTATGAATTAGTTTAGGCTACGAATTCTACGTTATATTATAAAATTAGGACTACAAGAGTTAATATTAAATTACCTGTTTTTGTGATTTTTGATTATTTTGCCTAAAAATTAATTTAATTTTCGAAATGCAGTTCAATGTGTATGATATTGTTTTCTGTAAGGTCGTAATTTTTTCTTTCGACCTTTAAATGCACGAATATTGTATACAAGTTTTAATTCGAAGGATCAAAAGTTAAAATCTTATGATAAATTTATTGAATAACATGGGGAGGTCGCTAGGCCTATCTTTAGAGGCAATTTCCTCAAATTTAAAATTGACCACCAAAATATTTTTCCAAAGTATGGCCAATAAACTAAAAGTAACCCCCTAAAAATTTCAATAGACAATAGCAACTTTATAGCTTTCAGAAAAAACTTTAACACGCAAAATGTACTTCACATGCCAGGGAGATTGTATGTTTTATGGGGTTGGGACATCTTGTTCAGTATTTGACGTGGTTAAGTGAACCAAGCAGAAGCTTCGATACAGTATCTTAATAATTTAAACTTTATTTTAAGTGTATAATCAAGGGTAATAGTTTTTTAAATCTGCTAAACACTTTTTGGAACTTAATAACAAAATACCAAGTTAAAATTAAGGCAATAATAATTTAAAGATTAGTATCTTTGTTTCTTTACCGTTGAAAAAACTTGTCTTAAGCCCGTCTGTAGAAACCTACTACTATGACCTGTCTTTACTAAACTCTGCCATCGGTGAAACTATAGCTCTATACTGTATTTCCTCCAATAGGTTTCCTTATAGCTCTACTGTATTTCCTCCTATAGGTTCCCTAATAGCTCTACTGTATTCCCTCCAATAGGTTCCCTAATAGCTCTACTGTATTTCCTCCTATAGGTTCCCTAATAGCTCTACTGTATTTCCTCCTATAGGTTCCCTAATAGCTCTACTGTATTTCCTCCTATAGGTTCCCTAATAGCTCTACTGTATTTCCTCCTATAGGTTCCCTAATAGCTCTACTGTATTCCCTCCAATAGGTTCCCTAATAGCTCTACTGTATTTCCTCCTATAGGTTCCCTAATAGCTCTACTGTATTTCCTCCTATAGGTTCCCTAATAGCTCTACTGTATTTCCTCCTATAGGTTCCCTAATAGCTCTACTGTATTTCCTCCTATAGGTTCCCTAATAGCTCTACTGTATTTCCTCCTATAGGTTCCCTAATAGCTCTACTGTATTTCCTCTAATACACACTTTTTCGCGGTATTTTCCTGGGCGCATCCATGTTTGGTTTTCCCCCAAGTTGCCGCCCCATCCTCCATTATAGATACCCAAAGATTGGATGCTAGACTCCCCGCTGAGGGCAGGGGCAATGGCTGACGAGCAGGAGGCAAGTAAAAGGGGTAGAATAAAGGCGCGAAAAAGAGTGTATAGGTTCCATAATAGCTTAACTGTAGTTCCTCCAAACTGGGAGGTGGAAAAGGTTTCCTCAAATTTTAATTTTAATTAGAAATTTGCATCATTAGTATTGAATATTGAACTGGAGGCTTTCATCAAAAACGGGTGTTTCCGGTTTACTTCGGATTGGTTTCAGAGTTTTAAAAGTGCAATCCTAACTGGAAAAGCTTTTTTCATTACTAACTCGTGGCGCCATAATCTAGAACGTGGAAGTGAAATCCAATATCCCTACCTGCAGCGAGGTGTTTAGAAATATCGTTGATAGGTTTATGCCCGCAGCAGGATGATATTTTTTGTTCTAGACTAACGAGTGAATAATGAAGGCAGCTTCACCTTCGCTGCCCGGGCTATAATCCCTTTCAAAAGGTTTCATCAGATAATGAAATTTTCATTTTAAATTCCACAACCGTAATCCAGTGGCGTCGCTAGGGTGTTTTAGGCGTCGCTAGGGTGTTTTAGGCGTCGCTTGAGCCACCTGTAACATTTTTGAAGCGCCACCTAAAATTTCCGAAAAGCGCCTCCTAAAATTCCGAAATATTCCAATTCACTTGGAGAAAAGTTTCTTCGAAATGCTCCCTTAAAAAAGCTCATCAAAACTTTATTTTTCCTAGTCGGCCTCGATGTTTCAACTTCCAAACCGTTTGGAGAGGGCCCCCTCTCCCATATCACTCAATGGGACGCCCCTGACCATGCAGGGCTTATGGCTTAAGCGCCTCTAGTTTTGAAATCCTGGTGACGCCACTGCCGTAATCACAGAGTGCACTTACTTCTTTGGTAAATGAGTTGACTACACCTAGAGCTTTAGAAATAGGTGAAGGCGCTTTTAGAATAAAGTATGCTCTGGCAATTTGTGAAGGGTGCACGAAGTCCAACACTCTAGCTCTAATTTCTGTATTAATCAAAGTCATTGTCATGTTGATTTCCTGAAAAATTACAGGAAAGGCGTTACTAAAATTATCCATTTTACCACTGACTATTTTAACTAATTAAAATCTTACTAGCTACTTGTGCTAATACATATTTCTTGTGCACTTTTTAATATCGTTGTATTTTTCTTTTTAATAAGTATTTTAACTAAAGCAAACTATCAAGGGAACGGCCATTGGTTAACAACGTGACAGGAGTTTTTTACCTTTCTTTGAATCATCCCGATCATTCCGGTCCATTTCCTTCTCACGTAGTTTCCAAATGTTCCGTCTGGAGGAACTACAAGCTTGTAACTTTTATCAGATAAAAAAGATGGTTTTATTATAACTTTTTTGAAATAGGATGAATCGCATAGCAAGAGGGAGCCACTACTTTTGATATATTACCTCTTGCAGTCGCGTGACATAATATCAGAGGCGAATCACTGACAAACAATCCTGAATCACTGAACGGGACTTTTAATCTGGCAGTAAGGGCTCACCCCACCCTCCTACGCAGTTTAACCCGTCCACTTGTAATTATCATATCGAGTCACAAGTTGACCTAGGCCTGTGTGGTACCTTGGATATAAGCTTAGCTGATTATTATTATTACTGCTAATATAAAAGTGTCACTAAACGAATTTATAATTTGATCAATTTCCTGATAGCATAGCTCCCACGAACAGTTCTTGAAGCTAAAATGAGCTTTCACAACTCTATAATGCAATCACTTTTACTTCTGGTTTAATTATTTTAGGTGTGGCAAGGTTAATTGGCTCACGGCCTCGTAGGAATAAAGACAATTACGAAGCCCAAGTAGTTTGGCCGTGGTGGATAAGTAGCATTTTACTGGGATACATTATACCAGCCCCTCTGCTGAAAATTTAAGCCTTCTATGCATGCATTTGTATCGTCCCACCTCCCGCCATTGAACTACAAAATATTTCATAAATCACCGTTCGTTTTTAAATGTTCCAAATACATTCGAATTAAAGGTATATTTGGGTAAAAGACGAAACGCTAAATCTAGGACAGTCTCAGATTTCTTGTTCAGACCATATTAACAAATGATTTTAATGGGGGTTTTTTTTTTTGGTCTTCGAAATTGTACCCCACCAAAAAAAATTAATTCCGCAGTCACTGCCGTCAATTAGATGTGGCTAGTAATGACACCTGCATTCTACTATTTTATTTCTCTAATGGGCCTAATAAACATATTCTTGCTCCTTCGTCAGAAAGCAAAGGCCATCTTTATCTAAGGCCTCGTACTCGTAGTATTAATAAAACAACAATCATTATCTGTATGTGATTCTTTATGTAAATGAGGTTCTTTTAATGACATATTTCAGTTCTAGTAGGTTTTGAACCCTATTATGTATTTAAAATAAAATTCCTATCATACCCAAATCATCTGAAAAAAGCTGATTATTCTTGTTTTTATACTGTTTCAATTATTTTATAAAATATATTATAAAAAAATGCAAAACCAATTTTTAAGTCACACGTTTTCCGTCTTTTTCGATGAATATACAGTAATTCACGGATAAGTATGTCGTAAATGTTATAGAGCGTGTTCTTTGGGTCATAATGAGTCAAAAATGGCCCTTGAACTTGGGTCCTAAAATTCTTGGTTTCAGATTTTTAGGCACACAAAACCTAACCCCAAAACAACGAAATAGCCAATTATGTGAAGTTCAGTATTCTGCTTCGATCTTAATTGTTTCCATTTATTATTCATTTCCTTTTTACAAAAGCAGCGATAAACACAATATGAAATGCCAAAAGTGCAATATTTAACTAGCTGAAGTGTGCTCAATATTCAAGAACTGATGGTCACGACCTTTTTTGTCAACAAACTACTTCGAAAATAATAATAATAATAGTAATAGTAATCAGCTAGGCTAATAAAACCAAGTCAGATCGCCTAGGATAGTCTGCGTCAGGCGCGGTTCTAGAAAATTATTCTTAGGTAAATAATAGGGGGTAGGGTAGGAAATCGTATAGACGTTTATATAAATCATAATTTTTTTGGGTGGGCACAGGTTCATTGGGCCACCCCCTAGAACCGTGCCTGGTCTGCGTTGTTCAGACCTTGAACCTTTTGAAGGTGATACGGGTAAAATTGATGACCATGTAGATTTCACCAAACCATAATGTGATTTACACCGAATTGTCTCCCAACTCGTCGGGTATGGAACGCCAAAAGTGTCACAAGCAACACTTTTGGCCTTGTCAAAAGTTTTTGACTAGTGCTTTTCCTTCACCATTCATTGGCTTTTAATTTACCGAATCCCATAGAAGTTGCAACGTTTTCACCAATAAAACAGTGACAATTTAAGCTCATTATTAATTCAACCATTAGAAATTGACAGCTTCATTTGGGCGTAGCTGGGGAGGAGTCACGGTTTTACTTGACTCGACACAATTTATACATGTCAAAATCAATTTTAGACATGTCAAAACTTCTTTCGACTAGTGCTTTTCGTTTTGACTAGACAATTTCTTCACGCATCGTGATTGGACTAGAAGTTTTTAACGGTAACTGGACAGAAATATTATTAACATAATTATTGAAAAACGCCATTCTATTGGTTTATCAAAATTTATACAAAGCCTTTATTGGCCTATACGTGTCACGTGAAATAATTTAGTTACCTCCTTAAAAAATTTCATGCCTTTATCCCCTCCTCCGACAAATTGAACATGTCAAAAACTTTCTGACTAGTTAAAAACTGTAGTCGAGTACGCCAAAAGTGTCTCAATTCCCGTATAGAAATCTAAGTGTCACAATACAACAGTTTTCGACTAGTCGAAACTTTTATACACGTCCAAAATACGAGTCACGTCAAGAATTCGGCACTAGTTCGGAAATGTGTCGCTTAAAAACGTTTTTGACTAGTCTCGAAATGTCGCGACTAAATCTGCGACGCCCTTCGACCAATCACAATGGTGGAAATTCAAACTACCCAATCGCGAGTGATGTACGTTTTTCGCTAGTGATGTAAATTTCTGTCGCTTAGCTCGCCAAAAGTGTCTCAATACATCAGTTTTCGACTAGTCGAAACTTTTATACACGTCCAAAATACGAGTCACGTCAAGAATTCGGCACTAGTTCGGAAATGTGTCGCTTAAAAACGTTTTTGACTAGTCTCGAAATGTCGCGATTAAATCTGCGATGCCTTTCAACCAATCACGATATTGGAAATTCAAACTACCCAATCGCGAGTGATGTAAGTTTTTCGCTAGTGATGTAAATTTCTGTCGCTTAACTCGCCAAAAGTGTCTCAATACAACAGTTTTCGACTAGTCTAAACTTTTATACACGTCCAAAATACGAGTCACGTCAAGAATTCGGCACTAGTTCGGAAATGTGTCGCTTAAAAACGATTTTAACTAGTCTCGAAATGTCGCGACTAAATCTGCGACGCCTTTCAACCAATCACGATATTGGAAATTCAAACTACCCAATCGCGAGTGATGTAAGTTTTTCGCTGGTGATGTAAATTTCTGTCGCTTAGCTCGCCAAAAGTGTCTCAATACAACGGAACGAGACATATCAAAAACGTTTTCACTAGGTTCGATCTCAACGATTAAATCTGCGATGGATGTATTGTTTCTTTATTATTTCCGTTTATTCTCCGATAAATCATCGACTACGTCTTCCGCTGCTACGTCAGTATATCGTTTTTGGTAGCAGACGATTCCTTTAATTTATAGAACGAATAACATAAATAATAGTGACAGGATTGGCAACTTCACAGACAAAAAGGATTTAAGACGTAGGCTTCGAATGATATTGCAAAATAAACTTGGCAGTACGAGAAGGCTGCGTCGGAATTGAGTTTCATTAATTTTTTTATTAGACGGTTTCGAAACTGAAAATAGAAAGGGTGCGTCAAATATCAATGCGTTGTTATTAATAATTACCGATATTTTAGCAAAGGATCCTTTCAACGTGTGAGATTTTAGAACGCGAGCTTTATAAACAGCATGTTTAAATTATTTTAACTGTGTTTTTAAGACTGGCAAAATAAATGCTGCTTTCCAATTTCTGTTAGATATTTTGAAGACCGGAGGTGGTTTGTGTAAAACCAAATGAGTAGAAATCTTCTAGCGATGTTTAGTACTCAGGCATAATTGTAAGCAAAGAGTATAGAAAGTGCGTCAACTAGAGAACACAGTTGTCATCGGCCAATGAATTGGTCGCCACAGAGGATGGCACTCCGAAGAGCTCAGGAGACGGGTATGTACTTTGGTAATACTATTCCGTAAGTCGTAATCTTTGAATATCGAGAAAGTCAAACCAATTTTACCTTACAACGAGTACCGAGGAGAAAAGTGTTTTCGGTACGGAAGTATTAGATTACTAGGTAAAGGTATACGCGCTGCCGATGAATAACACGCCGCGAAAAGTCAGAATTGCTAGCAGACGAATTTTATTCAATTGTTTACGTCTTGTCAATGGTTTTAAATTACGTTGAACACTTCTGAAAACTCTGCCCGCGCAAGTGGCATGCAGTGTTGGACATACGGATATTTTTTTAGTAGTCAAATTGAATAGTGAGCCAGCAGATTTCGATTAATGTTAGTAACCAGAGCATTTATTTTAGTGCTTTATGTCTAACACTGGTGTCATGATGGTAACGAAATTAGTCTTACCGTACAAAAAGAACAAGAGAAAAGAACTAGCGGATAATAAACACATTCGTCTGAGCAGAGTGTTCTGCTTGCTCTAAGGTTGAATAAAGTGTAACGTAACTGTTCAATTACTAACAACGTTTTATTAGTTGTAAGCCTAATACACAGTGATACATATTAAGATATATGTGTTAATTTAAGTAAATTATATTCGAAAAATAATAACGAAAGTTTGAAAAGTTTTCCCATTTTAGAAAAAGTAATTGAAAACTATTGACAAGACGTAAACAATGCATTACTTTCGTCCAACATTGCAACAAGTTTTTCGTCCCGTCTTGTTCCCAACGGTACTCTACATTTCAAAAATAGAGGAGACTCGTCGCAGAATTATCTGCTAGAGTTTCTAGGATCAAGGTGGATAATTTTAGATTTTATAGAAAGATAAGTTTGAATTATTGTTATTGATTCCAATTTTAAAATATTATTGGATTACATGAGAAATTAAATTCTTTTATTTAACAGGCGTGTGATATTGATATTGGTCGCGAACGATAGAGAGCGGCACAGCGCTCGGCATTATTTATGTAGACCAAGGCCTATAATTTTACATATTATGTGTCTGTATTAATTTTTATTAGGCAAACTATAACGTTAGAGCAAAAACACGAGAACCACCAATGGTCTAGAGAGTGAGGAGTGAAAACGCGAACAAGTAAAGAGACCAAGAAGTGGGGGAGAAAACTAAGCTTTATTGGGGAAAAATATGCTGTACTTCGGCCGATAGTCCTTCAAGGCGAAAAACTTTAATACGACTAGACTAAACTATAACGTTGTCCATTAGGTTTGACCATAGAGATAGAAAAGAAATAGAGGGAAGATTACCGCGTTAATGCAGTGACCTGACCTCGGAGATGAATACCCGACTGTTGGGGTCCCGGTACGATTCTTAAGCCTCAATGGTTTTCTTTAACTGCGTAATTAGTCATCTTAAATTAACGAGATTTGATCAAATACTTATAATTCCTTCTATATCTCAAAACTCAATTACAACTTCTAATATCTCATTAGTAGTTTATTTAAATGCCCCTATTGAATTATTTTAATATCTCAATATTTAATTAAATCGGTTCCAATCATAAATGGAGACTATTCCAGCAATGTCGTACTATGCTGAAATCTAAAGACTCACATTGGTTGAGGAGACACTGACTGTATACTTAACACTCTGTAGAGGCTGCGTACTCAGTTAGTGACTGACTGGACATTACTAGGCTGTACTATCTTTAACCATGGACTAAATAATGTATACATTATTTAGTCCATGCCTTATCTACCTTATTGCTTGAATAAAAACTAAGACAACTAGCAAGTTCTATTTATTTGCATGGAAATTATAGACAAATGGTAAGGGAATTTTTTTAATAATTGGTCAGGAAATTTCATTCAGAAAATTTTGTTTGAACCCTGATGACAATGGAATATTGAGTAATTCAACACCACAATTTTTTTTAATACAATAGGTTATTTATAATAAACCTCTGTGGATTAAGTATTTTACTATACGTTGAAATAAATCAAATTATCTCCCATCATTAGATTTTATATTAAAGCTTACAAAGGTTTGTTCTCTGTTTTTTCCTACTCCCATGTAAAATTGTATGAACTAATTTTCACTCCTCAATTTTTCTTAGGTTGTTCTGTGGCATATAAATTGTCCAAATACTCAGAGTTCATGGCTTTAAATTCGCAAGTTAAGGAACATGTTAATAATAGTCTCCAGAAAATAAAACATTTCTTGTCATATATGACTAAAATTTATAAAACATTGTGCATTATAGGCCTACTTATGGTGCTACAATAAAACGGTTCATTACAAATGTTTTGTTTTAATTTGATAAATTTGTATAGTTTTTATCTAAAAAATGAATGAAAATTCCTTGTAGTTTTTTTTAAACCTCCTCTTAATCTGCTCATATCAGTACAAGGATTTTGCCCCTTTCCTTACTCTCAACTTCAAAACCTTTTTGGGCCTGGAAGCTTATGCATTTGCTTTATCATCTATTAAAATTATTATTGCTCAACTTCTAAAGACATTTGTATTTGACTAGAAACCATTTATTGGAACTTGTTGAAGTTATTTTCAGGTGAAAAGGGCCCTTGTAAAAAAATGGGTTTGGGGTTTATTGATTTTCTATTGGGCTTACAGGTTCTCTGTGAGAGCTATTTTATACATTTTATCGCCGAATGAAAAAATATATAAGGGGATTGGTTTTGATTTATTTTAATTAGTGAAATTACTAAACTCTCCTATATTTCATCCGAACTTAAGTTTTGAATTATTATAGTTTTGTTTATTTATTATTCAATCATTCTCTTAGATAACGCTACCTAATCAGATACTTGATTATATCCGTCAAAAATTCAATTTTAAAGTGAATTTAAACATTTTGGAATTTTGTTTTAACTTATACAATTTTATTCTACATTTAAATTTTGCGAAACATTTGTTTCTGATTATTTCATGAAATTAAGCTTTATACATTTTAGAATTTTATACAAAGCAGATTTTTAACAGCTATTCACAACCCACAAACATTTCTTTGAAATTCGGATAATTTTCCCTTTCCGTGGCATGGACATTTTACGAGCTTTCACACTAATTTTTATCATATGTAGTAAATATCCAAGCCAACAATTAAGACCAGACCTAGCCCAACCAAAATGCATATTATAATTGGACACAAAATTAAAGTCCTTGAAACTTCTCTTTCAGTTAAAACCTACTCACAAATGTCACTGGTAGATCAAATTCAGTTAAACAAGTAGTTACGAAAGAACGAGTATATTCCTTAACATTGTATTTAATGCAATTTAAGTGTTTTTTAAATAAATTGCGCGTTGAAGTAGGCGCAAAGAGAAAGATAATAACTTTTCCCAGTTCCCACCCCGTGAAACTTTTGATATTCGACATTTAATGCGCGAATTTTGACATTCAATTGGCGAATTTTGGTATTATCTATTGTACATAATCCCATATTTTTATCTTTTAGTATATAAACATGTATCGCGTTTTTAACATTAGTTCGCTCAATTTAGTCCGAGCATACTATACAGTGTTCATTTCTAATTAACTATGTCATCTATAAATAAATGTTTAATTACTGTCTTGTCATTTAATAACTTTGCTGGTGTTGAATCAATTACATCAACAAAAAGGTATCCTTAACAATTCTTCTACAAACATGTTATATTTAATCAGATGTAGGTAACAATTTCCTGCTACAAATAAGGTATATCTAATTCCCGACAAATCTTAGATTTCCCTAAATGTGAAATAAAGCCTCAATTCATTTAGCTTAGCGTTCATAATCGAAAATGTGTGGAGCATTGATGAAGAATTTAAATTTATATACAAGAAAAAGCATTTATGGGTCAAATTGATTGCGATCCCAAACTTTGATTTCGGGAAGTTGAATGTGTTTAAAAACTATGATTATCGAGTGAAATTGGCTTATATTTTAGCTATTTCTCTAAACTATAATATTTAAAAAAAGTTGTAAAACAAAATTAAATTGTCAGTCTATTAAAGAGCAATAGGGAAATGGCTCGATCGTATTTGTTTGCTCCTTATTCAGTTTCAATCATTCTGAGCAAAATAGTGTTGTTTAAAACCAGTCTTAACCCGAACTGGAATTTTGAACTTTTTAAAACAACATGCCTCTTGTAAACGTTTCACCAAGGATAGTTTTACCACCATGGTTTTACATTTAAAACTGTTCGATAATGAAAATTATTTTTTTCCCCGTTTTAGAGTTTTTACCTGATTTTTTTTTATTTCGTTTATAGTTTCATCTCAAACAAGTAGACTATACGCGATTTATTTAGTTTTCCATTAATTATTATTAATTTTAAAGCAGTTTAACTTTGGTAATTCAAATTTCCCGCCAGTTTTTTTAAATTTTTGCACGGGAAGACTAATTTCGTTACCATCATGCACCAGGGTTAGACATAAGGCACTAAATTAAATGCTCTGGTTACTAACATTAATCGAAATCTGGGGGCTCACTAGTCAATTTGACTAGTGAAAAATTTACCGTAATATTCATAATCACATTTTATTTAGAAAAATTACATCACGTAACTCAACTGATAATAAACTTCTATTTTAATTCTGACGAGTAAACTAAAATGTTGGCTACCCCCATTTTACCCCACTATTCCGTGACTACTAAAAAAATATCCGTATGTCCAACACTGCATGCCACTTGCGCGGGCAGAGTTTTCAGAAGTGTTCAACGTAATTTAAAACCATTGACAAGACGTAAACAATTGAATAAAATTCGTCTGCTAGCAATTCTGACTTTTCGCGGCGTGTTATTCATCGGCAGCGCGTATACCTTTACCTAGTAATCTAATACTTCTCGATATTCAAAGATTACGACTTACGGAATAGTATTACCAAAGTACAGACCCGTCTCCTGAGCTCTTCGGAGTGCCATCCTCTGTGGCGACCAATTCATTGGCCGATGACAACTGTGTTCTCTAGTTGACGCACTTTCTATACTCTTTGCTTACAATTATGCCTGAGTACAAAACATCGCTAGAAGATTTCTACTCATTTGGTTTTACACAAACCACCTCCGGTCTTCAAAATATCTAACAGAAATTGGAAAGCAACATTTATTTTGCCAGTCTTAAAAACACAGTTAAAATAATTTAAACATGCTGTTTATAAAGCTCGCGTTCTAAAATCTCACACGTTGAAAGGATCCTTTGCTAAAATATCGGTAATTATTAATAACAACGCATTGATATTTGACGCACCCTTTCTATTTTCAGTTTCGAAACCGTCTAATAAAAAAAATTAATGAAACTCAATTCCGACGCAGCCTTCTCGTACTGCCAAGTTTATTTTGCAATATCATTCGAAGCCTACGTCTTAAATCCTTTTTGTCAGTGAAGTTGCCAATCCTGTCACTATTATTTATGTTATTCGTTCTATAAATTAAAGGAATCGTCTGCTACCAAAAACGATATACTGACGTAGCAGCGGAAGACGTAGTCGATGATTTATCGGAGAATAAACGGAAATAATAAAGAAACAATACATCCATCGCAGATTTAATCGTTGAGATCGAACCTAGTGAAAACGTTTTTGATATGTCTCGTTCCGTTGTATTGAGACACTTTTGGCGAGCTAAGCGACAGAAATTTACATCACCAGCGAAAAACTTACATCACTCGCGATTGGGTAGTTTGAATTTCCAATATCGTGATTGGTTGAAAGGCGTCGCAGATTTAGTCGCGACATTTCGAGACTTGTTAAAATCGTTTTTAAGCGACACATTTCCGAACTAGTGCCGAATTCTTGACGTGACTCGTATTTTGGACGTGTATAAAAGTTTTGACTAGTCGAAAACTGATGTGTTGAGACACTTTTGGCGAGTTAAGCGACAGAAATTTACATCACTAGCGAAAAACTTACATCACTCGCGATTGGGTAGTTTGAATTTCCAATATCGTGATTGGTTGAAAGGCGTCGCAGATTTAGTCGCGACATTTCGAGACTAGTCAAAAACGTTTTTAAGCGACACATTTCCGAACTAGTGCCGAATTCTTGACGTGACTCGTATTTGGGACGTGTATAAAAGTTTAGACTAGTCGAAAACTGTTGTATTGAGACACTTTTGGCGAGCTAAGCGACAGAAATTTACATCACTAGCGAAAAACTTACATCACTCGCGATTGGGTAGTTTGAATTTCCAATATCGTGATTGGTTGAAAGGCGTCGCAGATTTATTCGCGACATTTCGAGACTAGTCAAAAACGTTTTTAAGCGACACATTTCCGAACTAGTGCCGAATTCTTGACGTGACTCGTATTTTGGACGTGTATAAAAGTTTCGGCTAGTCGAAAACTGTTGTATTGTGACACTTTCGGCTCGCGTTAGATTTCTATACGGGAATTGAGACACCTTTGGCGTACTCGACTACAGTTTTTAACTAGTCAGAAAGTTTTTGACATGTTCAATTTGTCGGAGGAGGGGATAAAGGCATGAAATTTTTTAAGGAGGTAACTAAATTATTTCACGTGACACGTAAAGGCCAATAAAGGCTTTGTATAAATTTTGATAAACCAATAGAATGGCGTTTTTCAATAATTATGTTAATAATATTTCTGTCCAGTTACCGTTAAAACCTCAAGTCCAATCACGATTCGTGAAGAAATTGTCTAGTCAAAACGAAAAGCACTAGTCGAAATGAAGTTTTGACATGTCTAAAATTGATTTTGACATGTATAAATTGTGTCGAGTCAAGTAAAAACGTGACTCCTCCCCAGCTACGCCCAAATGAAACAGCCAATTTCTAATGGTTGAATAAATAATGAACTTAAATTGTCACTGTTTTATTGGTGGAAACGTTGCAACTTCGATGGGATTCGGTGAATTAAAAGCCAATGAATGCTAACGGAAAAGCAGTAGTCAAAAGCTTTTGACATGTCCAAAAGTGTTGCTTGTGACACTATTGGCGTTCCATAGTCGGGTACTTTTTCCAGGCCCGTTTTCGGCAATGGTAAGAACCTTCAGTTATTATTTTTTTTTAAATCCACTTTGGTTAAGTAATTTTCTTAAAGGGTCATGCAAAGAGATCATATCTTATAGATAAAAACAACATATGTGCTTGGGCCTCTGTTGCGGAAACGGAAACGTTGGGGGTAACCGAGAACAAGAGAACGCCTGCATTTGAGGTAGAGGGGGAATGAAAGGGGATTGGAACATGTGCAGATACATTTTTTATCTGTAAGATAAGATTCGCACCGGTATCATGACTTGCGTTGCCCTTTAACTAAAAGTTAAAACGAATCATATCGAATAACATGTTATAATCAAACACTAGTTGAATCAAATTGTTGTAGGTACCTGTTCCTCTTCTGGTACGTTTGGAACTCTCTCACTAGTTTTTCCTGTTTTGAATTTGTCCATGTTCTCCTAACAGCGGAAAATGTGCGTCAATCTGGTAACGGTCTTTTAGGGAACTGTACTCGGTACGATCTTTTGACTTTACACTATTTGCCTGAGCCCTCCTGTACATTAAGTGCATATCCGCGCACCTAAAATATGCCATACCTATCTTAAATTTGGATAAAAAATAATCAATTATCGATACAGCGCGTTATTTGGTACTTTATCCCCCGGACCTAAGGCGTTCAAAGGAGATAAAGATAGATAATGATTACACAACTAGTACAGAACTGTTGTGTTTGGTGTGGTATTCTTAGTGTGGTTTGTTTCTTCCGCCTAGGCTTAATTGTCTGGCTTTACGCAAATCCATCTGTATCATGCAGTACCTTTCCGTGTCTTCAGCAGTTTCCCTAACTCAAGGATTTCGGGCATGTGCGCTTTCCAAAATAAGAACGACTATCCCAGCATCCATCGGGGAAAATAATTTGAATTGGCATTCACCTCGTACAAGTTGCTTAGTTTAAAAATTTCTAATCATTTAACAGTGACGATTAAACTCGATTCTTTGAAATAACGGAACTTAGCATTAATAAAATAATTGTAGGATTTAGCACACGTCTGCTATTTCAATAATACACTTTTGGCATTTGATATTGTCATAAGTGGTATTACTTATGATATTGTTTATAAAAAATATGAATATTAAATGGAAATAATTGGGCTCAAGAAGAATACAGCACTTTACATTTCTGGCTATTTCGATGTTTTGCCGTTCAGTTTTGGTGGGCCTAAATCTCTTAAACAAAGCATTTTAGTTTTCAAAGAACACACCCTAAAATTTATTTATTTATTTATATTTATCGTAATACTCTGTATCTTTTAATAAGGTAAGGTCATAAGTTTCATGTTCTACTTTTAAACATGTAACATATTATCATTAAATTTGCTTATTTTACGGTGGAATATTGTAATATTTTCACATTCGATATTTTGAAATTTTAAATTTCCCATATTCGTCTCAGACGCGCCGCACTAAGAAGTAATGTATTTTTATTCCTGTAGGAACACAGTATAACCCATTCGGGGATTCGTACTCCATCTTAAGGCTGAAGCTATTGTTAAAAATTCTGAGGGTTTATCTTTAAGAAAGGGCTGAGCGTCGCCATCCGCAGTGGTTCTGAAGAGTTTCAAAAGAGTTTACTTTTTATGAACTTTCAAGTATATAACTATCATATTTATGAGTTCGATGGCGAATCCAGATGCCCATATAATGTTTTTGTTCTCATCAAATGTCAGGAACACTTCTGGAATTATCTGAAAAGAGTACGTTATTTAGGCTTCTCGCGCGTGTTCCTAATAAATGTACAATGTAAACAAAATGTCGTTTTTTAATCACCCTTTGTCAACCGTTGTGAGGTTCGAAATATTAGACATTGCAAAATGGAAAATACTACCCTGACCACTAAATCAGGCAAGAAAATATATTTTTAAATGATAAGCCAAAGCTACTTTTGAATAAATTATTTTCGGCTTTCTAGAAATTTTTTTTTTACTTTCCAGTCTTTAAACTGGAACTTGTTAGTTTACGAATTAAACTTTACAAGAGTACCGTGTATATGCTTACACGAGTTGTTTCTGTTTGTAAAATTTAGTTTGCTAATTTAGTTTGTTAATTTTAAATTGTGTTTTTTTTGTAAACCAAGAGTTTAAAATACAAATTTTTCAAAGTATTTTGTTAAATTTAGCTTTTTAGCTAATAATCTAAGGTTAGCTATGTTTTGAGACTTTTTTACCTAGAAATATTATTTCCCGAGTAAAGACGTTTTCAGAACAAATTAGAGGTAATTTTTTCTGATATCGTGTTATTAAAAAAATCTACCGGTATTGATCTTTACTGTATTTTCAGAAATATTGTTTTCATAACTTCAAAATCCTTATAATACGAACCAAGTAATACTTGTAGATATGAAACTATTTTCTAATGACTTGAATAATATTTGGATACTTTATTGTTTAAATATATAGAAAATCTAATTTTTAACAATGGTTCAATAACTTAAAAAGGATTCAAATACTCCGAACTAAATAAACAGCTTTTTACAATTTTTTTTCAATTGGTTAAATATAGCTTCCGGAAAACTGGACATTCTTTATAGCTGTATAATTTAAAATCATATACGTAGAATACACATCTACTACTATGCCTTTTCATTAACGTTTTGGAATGTAGTTTAGGTCCAATTATTTTTGTTTTTTTTACACAAAGAAATTTTTACAGAATAACGTGTCAAATCAACAGGAAAGTCCCAGAAAATCCCCATGGAGGACAAAAAGTCGGTTTAGGGTCGGGTTTTGGTCCACATGCCGACTCTAAAAGTCATAAGCTTGGTTTCCACCAGCGCGCGTCAAAAAGTGACACTCAGCTTTGAAACGTGCAAATGTTCTTACGCGTGACAAAAAAATAACATTGTGACGCGCTCTCACGCGCGTTGGTGGAAACCAAGCTTTAAACGTTCTTGAGATTATTCTGCGTAAGTACACTTTTGATCATTAATAAAGTTGGTATGGTGACCTTACATTTTGGACCACTCTCCGACTCAATATATAAAGTATCTAAATTCAGCTAGTAAAGAAGTAATAATTATTTTTATCAAGGGTACAGGAATTTCCTGTATATTTGCCTTTTTTGTTTTTTTTTACAGGAAAATCAAATTGATCAAATGGGTCCCCAAAATATTCGGCTTCGGTATCTCTGTAACGCTTAATGTGAAAAATGTAAATGATACATAACTCAATAGGCTGCTAAGGGCCTTTCATTTTGAAACGAGCTTTTGACGAGCACGGTTGATTTGAAACTTATATTACGGCTGGGTCGAATTGTAAGTTTCATTTCGTAATGAATATTAAGTGGAACTATTCTTTGAACTGAAGTGTAGCAAAATTTCGGCATTCTGGTCGTCATTATTTTCAACATCATGAAAAATTGTCACTCGGCACACACTATCTAGGGGATGTTATATGTGATTTGAATATACTTTTAATAGGCACATCTTTTCAGTAATGGGCATTTGTTTAAATATCAATCTCAGCTCACAACCCATTTATGCTAACTTGATACATTTGTTTATCACGCTCATCTCTAGAGCGATTAAGATAATGTATCTCTCCTTTCATATACACGCACATAAAATGCCGTTTCTGAAAGCTTCTCTATTTTCTTATTTAATTTTTTTAAGGAAAGCGACTGCTCACTCATTTTCGAATTGAATACTGCTAAATCTCTCTGGCGCTCAACTCAAAGGAAAGATCATACATTTTGCTCCTATTTATATCATATTAACTAAATAATCAATAAATTCTATAGCTACCAAAATAATATACAATGTAAAAGCGTATATTTAATAGACTTTAATTCACTCATGTTCAGCTAATTATCGTTCGCTCTACTCACGTCATCAGTTGGTAAAGATTGTCAGAGTGGAAAAGTAAACTCGGCTCTTCTCTCACTCAATCTATGACTTAATGCAGCCCTCATCTCTAAGCTCCGTTCACCTTCCGGCCGAAAGATACACTTCTCTCGTACGCTCATTTAATCAAGCTTACATTTAGGTTCTCAATCATCTCGCTCATTAATAACTAAATATAGAGGCTGGTCGGCTCTTCTCATCTCAATTATTTGACTCCAAACGCTCCAAACCGCTCTAATATGAGCAGAGCTTGCCCATCACTGTGTCTTAATTATTGTTTTTACATATGAGTAAAATCCTTTGCATCATACAGATGATTTTGTCACTTTATTGAAATTCAATATGCGAAAAATAATAATCGGTTATACAGTTGTCATTTCAAAAGCATGTGTAATATGTTGCCAGAGACCTTAAAGAACGTTCCATGCCCTCTAAGCAATCAAGGACATGGGTACTGGATTGACACGTTAATTTTAAGTTCGATAAACTACTAGAAAATATGCATTAAATAACTTTAGTAAAAAGTTCAACATTTATATCACATCGATTGATGTTAATTTAAATTTCAGTCAACAAATACACTGTTAATTCAACTTTATTTTAATAGTCAAATTTTATAAAGAAAGATTACCTCCATAACTCCAACTTTGAAAACTGGGTCGTTAGTTTCAATAACACTTCCGTTCATATTTTTTATCTGAAATTACCATAAATTAAATAAAAAAATCAGGGTTTAATTTTATTTTCTTTGGAGAAATTATATTTATAAATTATTCCGATCAAAAAACCGAAAAGAGGTTTTTATGAAGACTTTTGTGTTTACCACAGACACACATAAATGGGTATTCAACTTGAAGATCTGCTTATTACTTGAGTAATACAATAAAATATAAAAACTTCAAATAAATTTGTTAAATAGCATCCTTTATAAAAGTTTCGAAATGTGATAAAATTTTTGAGAAATATTATCACATGCATAACCAAGGTACGGCTAACAACATGTCTTTTAATTAAACGTTTAAATTTTATCTGTTTAATCAGTGTTTCACTTAAGTGACCATGTCTTTGTTTAAATTATTTGTTGGAGTACTTGTCATTTCACTTGATTTAATCACTTTCTCGCTACAGTAATTATTTTTAATTTTTAATTTCCTCATTAGAAATATATTTATTTATCTTTTAATCAGCAAATACAACGAGTTATTATTGTTGTCTAGTTATTCCGATCATATAATACAACTTCCATTGATTACATTTATATTTTATTGTTAAATTTTATTTTGGTTTCCCCGAAATGATATTGAAGTTAATATTTTCAAAATGGAAGCCTGATTAAGTTTCATGTTTCTTTGAATTTTAACGTTTAACGTTTGACATGAGGTCGATAAATTACAGATTAAAAAAAACCAGAAATGAAATTTTCAAAATATTTTTAAAATTTGTATACATTTTCGAAGCTGAGTGATAAGGAAACCCTTAGCTACACCACTGTACGACTATTGCATGTTCTGAAGAAAATATAAACACTCTTACCTTATACACGTTGTTATCAATCTGTGGAGAATAAAATGGCTCACTCGCAGCTTGATAAATTCTGATCTGGGAGTTTTCCTGGTTATAAATATTCGCCTCGACAATTAAGTCAGTAAAAAAAAATGTTTTTCTCTCGTGAGAATATAATTTAAGATATATCTGGCCTAATATAAATAAGATTATCTAGATTTATCATAATTTTGAATAATATATATATTATTTCCATGTTTATCTATAATATGGGTGGTCATTGTTATAATTAAATACAAGCACGCGCAAGTAAATTATCAGTAGCAGTTGTCTTCAGAGTACCGTGGGAATTTCAACCTTCATTTTCCTTATAAGTTTTACAAAAAAATCCAAAATGAAGACCAGGTCAACAACTAAGAATTGTTTTTCGTACTCTTGTTTTCTTTATGACATCAATAATTTATACCAATTTTCTCAGACTTAACATAATTTGCATTTGCCCTTAATGTATATCCTTGACACATATTTATTTCTAGAAAATCTAGAAATAATATATAATTTAAGCAAATTATTCCACAAATGATTTTTTCAAGTATTTCTTTTATAATTACACGTATTATGTATATAAAATTTGCAGTTTTACAAAAAAAATTCCAGAACTCAATTTTCTTCCTACGGAAGCAAACAATCCTAAAAAAGTTAGTGTAAAATTAGTTTGTGGAGTTAAGGGATAAACTTTAATTTTACATTAATTGTAATTTTAAGTTTATAAACCTGGATAAGATATCAAACATGATAGACTATAATGCCTTTTAAAGCCCTGGCCAAAATAGTGTTATAATTTTGAAAAGTGAGAGCGCATTCATCGAAAATTGACATAAATCTGTTAATAATTAGTTTTATAAAAGGACAGAACCCTATTTTGAAAATGTTGCCTGCCACGTCATCGCGTGTCAAATTCGTAGTGCTCGTGCGCGCCAAGCGTTTTCTTAAACTAAGCAAGTTTATTATTTCCGTTCGTTTCCCTAGCGTTTTATGGGCTGCGTTCAAAAACGGCCAAAGAAATATATTAAAATTATTTTCGTTGACGTAAGATCTTGTTGAACGCTTTTTACGCTTATTGTTAATTTTGTAAAATATCGTCTGTCATGGCGTTTGCCTAGTTATGTCACCCACGTGACGTTCGACAACATTTGAACAAATTATTATTCGATAAGAACACTTTGTTTTTTATAAAACAAACTATTCACTTGGTATAAAAGCATCTTTTCATTTTTAATTGAATTAATCATTTTAATGAAATTCTATAACTTTTACGACATCAAAAGCATAATAATGTAAAAAACTATTTTCTATGTGGTATTGTTAAAAAATGCAGGAACGTTCTACACTTAAATATTATATTGTGGATTTTCTTATAATTTGGAAATACATATACTTACAATAAATGGCCCCATGAGGAAGGTGGCTTCATTATCCGTTATATTCTGAAATTCAAAATTGACATAATTAGTTCGACTAAAGAAATTTTACAGAATAATATTTTATTATTTGTTTTAACTCTTGTTTTTCAAAATTTGCGAATTCGGAAGAGTTAATTGAATAATACTTTAAAACCGTAATCTTTTTCATTTCTGCTTAAAATATGATTAAGACAACATAGGCACAAAAATAATTTAAGCGTGGTGTAACAATTAAGTAACATGTTAAAAATAATCCACACGTACACGAATAAACTATAAATTATGTCCCTAGATTAATTCAATGTTTTTCACCTGTTTCTTGAAATGTTCACTTGTACATTTTTCAAACTGAAAAATGTGAAAATTAGTTTAAATTTTACCTTTTAACGATACCAAATTTGTAGAGGGATATTTAAAGCAAAAACCAATAGTTCATTTTATAAAATAAAAAGTGGTCTTGTCATAAGAGCCAGCTTTATTAGTGTATTATTCGTACGCGCGTTAGAAAAAGCTATATTCCTCTGGCGACTGTAGCGTGCGCTCGTAGACTTGTAAAAGTAAGAGACTGTGACGTAAAAGCAACAGTTAAACAAGAAGGCCACGTCACTTTATAAAAAGATCTATTCAGCAACTTAAAAATAAAACAAGGCTTAACTTTTGCGTGCACCTTTACATAGTTTTATTAATACTATTATTTAATACAAAACTAGAGATGAGGCGATTCCCCACAACAAGGGTCCAATGAAAATGTATCATACATGAGTAATTGTTTTTCCGCCGTTTATACTCAAAACTCACCTGAGAGGGTCGTTTTTGTTTTGTTATATTAGAAGTGGAAACATTTAGGCGCGTTTCAGGTATAACAATCAAACTAAGAATGGGCAATAACTATTGTTCGTATGAAATTATTTAATTGGACCGTTTAAGTAAGGAAATACCCGGCAATTAGTGTTGTAATAATATCAATACCAATGTAGCTATTACCGAAAAATATTTTTCGGTCATTTTCCTGACTAAAAATATTGCACGTACGAATATGATACTGAAGTAGAGATATGATAACTAAATTAAAGTGCATGCAAAATTTTATTTCAAAATTTAGTTTAATTATCATTAACTATTGAGATTTTATAAATGCAATTATGATATTTTATATTAATTTTAAAAAAAATAAATAAAATGTTTTAAAACAAATCAGAGTATCGTTGTTAATAACTATCGACGTTAACTATTTATTATCAACATAGTTAGATTTTGAGAAAAGATAGATTTCGAACAATCATTTAAAAACAATTGGTGAAATATGTTGATTCTGGCTAACTGGGAAATATAAAACCTAAAGTTTATGGCTGTTGAAAGCGCTACTATGAGTTTCAAATTAACACAAAAACTTAGAGAATATGACTGGTTTACTTTCATGAATAAATCTTCTTGTGTTTTCTCACAACTTTTCTTCCAAAACTGTTCATGGCTGGTTCCGTCTTCACCAATTACCTTCATACAATCCGCGTTTATTGTTTGAATCTAAACTTGATAACAAAGCAATATTACTTGTTTTAAATACAATTATAATTATCAGCTAAGCTAATACCCGAGCCACCTCCTTAGCCGCCAGTCCACTAACGACTTTTAATGCTTTTAATTCAGATGGTCGAGTTACACTGCGTAGGAGGGTGATGGGAAGCCCTTCATGCCACGCTAGACAACAGCTCCCTTCATTTAAATCTCAACAAATTTTTATGGAAGGGAAAATCTTTAAATTGTGGGATGATAACTTGGCCTAAGCTTGGATATTAGCCTAGGTGATTGTTATTATTATTATTATTAACTCCACGTAGGAGTTGTTCAGATTTTTCACCCAGTGCCACAAGCTGGGATCGAATCAGGTGCCTAATGCTGTGAGGTGAAAGTGCTAATATATATATCAAAAGTAGCATAAGACCCAAAAGTGTGTCAGAACGGTATAGTAGTTAATGAGAGTTTGTTGCAAAGTAAAAAGGGGAACGAAGCGGGGGTCGGAAAAAACGTCATCAAAATCAAGTTACTCCACCGACTGAGGCGTTTTAGAACGTATGTCTACGGGCGAGTAAATCGAAGAGAGGAAATCGCGCCAGACTAAAGATTAATTAAAAAGTTGCTAATACTATTCCAACTAGTAGGTTTTAAAGTGTATAGTGCGACTAGGTCTCACTAGAAATGTTAATAGGAGTGAAGGTACAGCTGACACACTTTTGGGTATTATGCTACTTTTGATATATCTATATTCAAACGTGGATTTAAATATCAATTTAGACTTAAGAACGTGCATTTATATGAAGACTACTTTGAAGTGTTCCCCGCAGTTCATCAATTTATTTTAAGCCGGAAATCTTAAACCACCCTAAACTAAAGATTGGACCAACCTTTCCGTATTGGAATCTTATAAAAATATTTTTTCTCAAAATACCTTTTCTGGAACTTTAGAATGATAGCACTGCTTCATCCTTTCTAACATGCCGTCTTTTTTAATATATCCTGAAAAATGCGTCAAATGTTTTGTTGAATAAAATATCTCAAACACATTTCTTTTTAAAAGTCTAGTTTAAAGTACGATCATTCTCACCGCACATTTGAACGCGCATTTCCTCTTCACTCGGTTCGGGTTCATCCGCGTTACATTTTAACCAAATGTAAAATAAGAAAACCACAATAAGATTATAATTAAAACTGGCTTTCATTTCCGTAATGAGAAAAGTGACTTGCCCTCTTCGACAGAAGTATAATGCTGCGTATAAAAATACGACAGTTTATTTTCCTTTAGCGCGTACTTGTTACACTAAACGCAGACGTCACAATTGGCAAGAGCTTCATATTTATTCAGTCGTCGCTATTGTATGCAATAATGATTATAACATTTATATTTTGAAAAAACCTTTTATTGACAAATGAAGGTATGAATTTTCAGATTTCCCGACATTTTTTCGATAATTAACTATAAAAAAAATATTTGTGCAAACTTAATGATTTGCAAAGCTTCAACACTTTTTCGAGATGATGGTATTTGACCATTTTTAAAAAGATATTTGTCGACTACCTTAAAACATTATGGAAAAACTTCACCATGATTACTGGTACACTATAAAATGTTTAATAAAAAGTTAAGTTTTTATTAAAAATTTTATAGTGTACCGGTAATCGTGGTAAAGTTTTTATACACTAGTTTGGAGATTATATCGTCGTAGAATGTATTTATTAAAACTTAGGAAGAACGTCTATATTTTGGTTGCAATCCTCCTTACGGTTCAAGATTAAACCCAAATCCGGAGATGCCATTCGTTCCCTAAAACTGACGTCTTACGTCACGACTAAAGCGCGTGCCGGTGACGTCATTCCTTCTCTCCTCTGCTGCGGTAGAAAATTAGACAATGCTGCCGGGGTAGTCTCAACTAGAACCCGACGGCCGCCCACACCGAACTTTTGTTTTGCGGCACCACCGCCGAACGATTTTGAATAGTGCGCCACCAACGGTTATTAATATTTTTTAAATATTATGAATATTACAACAACTTCGGCTTGAAATCCCAAACGAGTCACTTTGCTTAACAAGTTATCTCGAACCCGAACGCTTGCTAATTTTTAAATAAATATGAATTTTAAATCACTAAGTATCCGTCCAGTTTTTCTAAGCTTTATATTTTTAAACAGGGCTACCAAATTTTCCGTTGATATCAGTCTCTTTGCAGCGTTAACAAAAATGTACTTCTTTTTTATCACGTCTGTGGCTTCGTGTTTCGTAATCGCCCGATTGGATCCGGACCTAGAAAAGCGATTGCTAAAACGTCCTACAATGAAAGCGAAATTTCATAGAAACGCCGCGCCACTCCGCCACCGCCGTTAAATTTTGGTTCAACGCCATCCTTCACGCCGCCGCCGCCGTCGCCGGCCAAAATTTCGCGGTTTCGGGGTCTAGTCTCAACATAATCTCGAATAAATACATTCCTGATATAAGTTAGCATTACAATGTAGTAAACGAAATTTAATTTTTTAAAGAAGCCACGCGTATCATTTTTCAAAACCGCATCAGCACAGTTTAATAATATTTTGCTTAATGAAAAATAAAATGAAACCATTGTTGTAGAATAAATTGGCTTTTATTTAATACCGTGACGGCCGTTTCGACAGCCTGAACCCGGCGTCCAAGGCAAGCAGATACAATTTGAGCAATCAACGGTGAAAATATTTTCGAAAATAAATTAAATTATTTCGAAATTTAAAATAACATGGCTCGAATTTAAGACTCAAAAGGGGAGAAGCCAAAGTAGTAGTAACATTGATATGAATGAAGCCAAACTTCTTTTGTAAAATAAAGTAATCCCATCAAACTTAATATTAAAGATTGGATTAAAATCGTTACATTTAAATACACCGATGGTCTAACTAACATCAAATTAAGATGATTCGGCCCACGAACGAATAATTCCGTATATTAATCTTTTAAATATTTTATTTATCCAATTAAGCTACCCTGTATTTTACCCTATATTTTAGTTTATTGAAATATAAGTTCTCCGTAACAGCAAAATGGAAATCATTTTCGGACTATATAGTTACCGTGCACAAAATATTTGCGAATTTTAATACAAAAATTAAAATGGCTATGACAATTACGTAAAAGCCGTTTTATTGTACAGCAATGGTTTCATTTTATTTTAAAATAAGTCAATGTACAAGACTGTCCGAATAAAACTTCTAACGAATATTTGATACCAAAAACTAATTTGTTTCAGATGAATATTTCGCGATATTCGTAGACATGAGCCATTTTAAAATCTAGCAAATTACATTTGCCATTAGAAAACCAGCGGTTAGTAGGTACGTGTAGTGTAAAAACAGGCATAAAAACGATAATAGTATTCCAAATGCGTAGATTTTTAAAAGCCAAATAATGTCCTGAAAATTTATGAAGTTATCATGAATATTCTCCGATTCGTAATAAGAAAACGAATTCTGAAGCTTCTTGTACAAATCCAATTTCCTCCAGTTGTCCATTACACCGGCTTCAGTTAAACGAATTACTCTGGAAAAACAATTACTATGAAAAATAACTAAACATTGTAATAAGTCTGCTAGGCCTTTAAGGCTTCACGTTCTCGTTAGGCGATTGCTAGTGCGTGTTTAAACTCTCTATAACTACTCTAAAATAAAAATTTCGCTCAATACAGATCAAATCACTTGGAATGTATATGTGCAACTTACTTTCTGTTAAATATTTCGACCAAAGACGAACCAAATGGAAACGCAATGCATTTGAAATCCATGTTCAAGTGATCGTGTGGTATGTAAATTTCTTTCTCGAGGTTGTGCAGATGAAGTTGGATTCTAATGTTGGAATCCGAAACGACGAAACCAAACTTGCCTTTCGAAGCTCGGATTAAGCCTTCCTTGTAGCTCAATGGAAATCTCACATTCCGTTCCGACGCTGTTTTCCACAGAAAATTATAAATACCCCGTTTGGCTCCCTAAACAACACATATTGCGGCACTTACTAATGAACCATTATTTATATCAGCCAGAATGGTTTTATTTATTTAGGGATAATAATTATGTTGGGATTTTTTTAACCGTTTCTTCCAATCCTCCTCCTGCTCGAAGTGTAATATCCTTTCCCTAGAGCTCAGGGCAGGGCCGGGTAGGTCCTATCATAGGGCGAACGGAGCGGCTGCTCCAGGAGCCAAGTCCCAGGGGGCGCTTCAGTTATAAAGAAAAATGAAGGAAATAAATATTTTTATGCTAAGGGAAACCAAGGAGGATTGGGGCTTCATCCCAAAACTTGCCTCGGGCTGGCTTTTAATCCGAATAAAAACTTTTTTTTCATATTAAATCGTTTTATAACCGCGAATAATATACATAAATACACATTTTGGCGTGTTATTTATCTGTTCCGCGAAACTCTACTAAAAAACTTAGCCTGGTCTTTCATTGGTTCCCTAATTGTTACATCTTTGAAGTAATCACAGATGACGTTTTTCTGCAAATAATCATCCTCCCTTAATAGATATAAACACATTCTTCATGACTCTTTCACCTTCGTTAATTGATTTTTGTATATACAGGGTGTTTTAAAAGGTTATGCAAAAATTTTAAGGAGTTTTGCGGGGTGAGTTGAGAAGTATGCCTGTTTTCCCCATTTTCCTACGATGAGTTAAAACAGCGCCAGTGAGCTACAAAGTGAGGCCTCCCAGCCCCTGGAACAAGGCTGCTACTAGCGCAAACCAAGCAGAAGGGACTTTAAATACTGTTTAAGTTTACTTTTTTACGCTGGTTTACAAAGTCCTTTTTTACCTATCACACGAACTCAAACCTTAATGTCACATTTTTCCGCTTTTTGGTTTTGCGCTTGTTGCAGACTACTTCCAGGGGCGAGTAGGTCACACTTTGAACTATGCTTTGAAGCTCTCTGGCGCTCTTTAACTCATCGTAGGAAAATGGGATAAAACAGGCATACTTCTCAACTCCTTAAAATTTTTGCATAACCTTTCGAAATTTTAATTAAATCAATTTTATTTTAAATCGTTCTTCTTTAAAATTATGGATTAATTTACTTCGATCAGTTATATATTCTAAAATCGGATTTAATGAAATATATTAATATTAATTATTATTTTATATTATATATTTCTCAAATTTGCTTTCTTCTGCAATTGTTTTAGAACCCAATTTTTTTTCATTCATCTATTAAAATACACTGTGACTTAAAGTCTTAATTTATTAAATAACTTGGTTTAAATGAAATTTCTTTATATATTTGCATTGTGTTACCTTCATGTCGTTGTGAAAGGAGCTGCCCTTCAGGGATGCCACAACGTAATCTCTGTTCCTGACCGCGAGTATTAAATCTTCGAGAGTTTCAATGTCCAATCCTTTGGTCGCCACATAAGTGCTCGACTTCAGTTGGCTTTCGTAGCTGGTACCCAGTAACGTCGCCGAGACGATCCAGATTATAAGAATAAGCTCCAACGAACGGGAAAAATTGGGTAGATGTTGAATACCTTCAATAAATAAATAAATTGATGTTAAAGTATAAACCGTTTTTTTTAAGAACAAATTTAAGTTAATTTTATAGAATAATCAAACAATATCATGTTGCACAACCTAAGGCTACGTAAGTTCCAAAACCAAGTAACTTCGACTATGAACAAATATAAAAAAAATAATAAATATACAGGATGATTATGGAACAAATAAACAGGCATGTTCTTTGGGTAAAAATGAGTGAAAATGAAAAAAAAAAAGTTTTAATGAATTGAACCGTATCCAAATAATTGGCAGTCGAATATTGCCCGCCCCCAAAAGTCAAAACGTCGAAACACGCGCTAATGTGCAGTTTCTATTATTTCTTGGACCCAATTGTTTCCTTCAACTATAAAACATTTGTTTTTCATCGAAAAAGATAAAAACACGATCACTATTATCAAATTTCGTTATTAGTTAAAAGAAGTATTATACGTGTAGAAATTAACAATAACAAGGTGTTTCATAGTGACCACGTCAATTGAAAAACAAGTTACCCATTGAATTTCGGTTTTTTTTTCACGTTGCCATAAGCACAAATTTAACTGAATTACAAAAAATAGTACTAAATGATCACCTGGGGCACAAGCAAATCATTCTTGAACCCGTTCGAAGATTCGAGGCGTGTTACGAATTCGCGGCCGAAAACTTAGGTTGCGCTCCCTAACGGCGGCGGGCGGAACTACTCATCGGCGGTCAAATTGAATGCACTGTGAAAGCAAGCAAGCAAGTTAGAAACTTAAGCATATGCTTGACGTAGTTAGATAACTTATACGGTTCGGCACCGTTGCGCCATCTAGACCCATTATGGTCGCGAATAGTTACGCAGCGATGAAAGTTGCTTTGTCGTAGGTCGTCAATGTTGCGGTTTTCAGTCTTGTGTACCAATTTTTCAAGATGTCCCCAGAACTAAAAGTTGGGTATGAGTCGAAATTCGTGTTCTTTGAGTAACAAGGAGTAAAAACGTCTTATGAGGTAAGTCAATAATTATTTCTACTATCAAAAGCTTATGAAGCGTTCGCATCTCGAAGTATGCTATCGTTACGATTTAAAATAATGACAAGGTTATTTAAATTACCAAGCGACACAGTAAAAAATTCATTTCTTTGTTTTATGGTTTCTCAGAGGTTACATGCACAGTTACTTAACTACAATACAATGGTCATTTTATTTACAAAAGTTGTTCAAAATGGGTTTCATTGGCGTTTAGGCAAGCTTGGACGCGTCTTCGGAAAGATTCTCGAACATGACGAAAGATTTCCGGCGTGTTTCGGATTGTGCCACAGGCGTCAATTACGCGTCTTCAACAACTCGAACTTCAGTCTTGTATACCAAGTCCTTGATATGGCCGCAAAGAGAGAAATCAGAAGATCTGGCTGGCCATGCAAAAGTTCCGACCTATCCACCTCTGAGAAAACTCGGCATCAAGATAAGCTCTAACCCGAAACAGTGGCGTTTCACATATTTTGACCCCCCCTGGCCCTAAATGGGTTAGAGTGTGCAATAACTGGTGGCTTTACCGGGAAGTCGGGGTCCAGCTCTTGTGACCCATAAGGGCGGTGGCGCACTGGGAGATGTTAGCTCTGATCAAATGGTGCTATCTCCACCTCCGACTTCCGTCAGGTTTGGGCTGGATACTGAGCTTCAGCTCAGGCTAACGGAGAGGGTCCGTGCAAACTGGCCGCCTCGGCGGTTTGGGTAGCCTGCTGTGGGGCGGCGGGCCTCCGTATGAGGGCACGGCGGTCCTGTTTCCCGGCCTTTTGGGCTCACACCGGGATCTCCGGTGCCAGCTGTTTCGGGTTACTTGGGCTGCTGTGTGCTCGTCGTTCCCCGTTAGGAGCTCACTCCAAAGGGCTTGACTCCCTGCCTCCATAGGTGATGTGTCGGCTGGAGTTGCTACAGCATCCCTTCTTAATCCCACTGTTGTGTGCGAAGTGGGGATTGGTCCACCCATTGCTGCACCTTCTGCTGGGTTGAGTGGCTTGCTCCTAAGGTGAGACCATCAGTAGTAGGGTTCTGCTACCCATGCTGGATTTGTCACCTGTCCGGGCTAGGGGGACGCTGGCATAGGGCACTGTGATGATAGGCCTCCGGTGGTATGGTCTTTGTTACTAGGTACACCGGGCTATAAATTCTGACACACTAACCCCCCCTTAGAGGAATTTCTGGCTACGCCACTGAACTGTGGGGTGTTCCATCCTGTAAAAGCCACAGCCGTTGTGTTACTGCTAGCAGTACGCCTTCAAGTAGAAAGGTTAAGAACGAATCACCATTTAGTCTTGGTGGTAGAAAATAAGGTCCAATGAAATGATCGCCAACAATTACGCACCAGACGTTGAGACTAAACTGCACTTGATGTGACCTAACGGTAGTCGCGAGCGGATTTTCTTCCTGCCATTCATGACAATTTTTTAAATTGAAGATTCCGTCACGGGAATATTAGCCTCGTCAGAAACTAGGACGTCGTTAGTCTGCTCCTGAAACCACTGACAAAATTCGACTGGTCTTGGATAATCAGCCCAATTAAAAATTGAACCTTTTGTAAATGGAATGGGTGGTACTGGTGTCCTCAAACGATACGCCAGAGAAGTACATTGCTGGCACGCAATTGACATCATCATCCTCGAAGATAGAAAGCACTTGTTCCTCCTCGTGCTCAGGCACGTCTCGTTCTGTAGTATCAGGTCCCGTGGATGTTATTTTTCCGGTTTCTCTAAAGCGTCTATCAACCGCCTTGGACGTTTGTCGATTTGGAAGCTGTCTTTTAGGAAAGTGCACCTGATACAAGCGCCACGCTTCTACCGCATTTCCCTGAGCGAGTCCATACATAAGATTCATAGCGGCATATTCGGCAAGTACGCCATAGCATAGCAGGTTTAAGATTCGAAATGTGAATTTTGTTAAGGCTCCTCAAATAATTTCAAATTCGAGCCTCTTACCAGTACTAAAAAAAATTGTAACGCGTGTTGAAGATTAAACCTGTAGACTAAAACCATTTTTGTGGGTGACTTTTCAATGAGACCATTAGTTACACAAGCCAACTATATTCAGTGTAATAGCATTCGGGGGGAAAACATGGATATGAGTTAGATAGGTTCCAAAACGACTCACAAGGTGTTCAATTTGTTCTTACAAATGGCATTAGAAGAATAAAATTAAGAAGTTAAAAAATTAAATTTTTTTTAATAGGCGAAGTCACTTAGAAACACTTAGAAATATATTTTACACAACTTAAATTGTTGTATTAAACTTGTTTTTAAACTTTAAGTTAGTGACTGCTTTACCCGGGGTATATAATTATTAATTCAGTATAAAATATAAAATTGCAAAATAAAACTGGATTATTCTTTGGGTTTTGAATTACTAACCCCTTATGTCAAATTCCGCGATAAAGAAAGCTTTAACTTTTGCCACAAAATAGATTTTTACTCGATTATCAAACAACTAAAAAGCGTTAATTACGGAATATATATGGTCTTACATACTTTGCCGAAGAAATATTCCCAGAACTATATTCCAATGCATAAATTCCTTTTTGGCAACTTGATAATTAAATGAATCAGATGCAATTTTATAAATACCATTTAAGGTAATTTGGGAAAAGATGACATATGCTATATATACAATCCAGACCTAAATAAGGAAGAAAAAGAATAATAAAATATCTAAAAACGCAATTATGACTTCATGTTTTTGTTGATACTACAAAAGAAAGGATTTCTTATGGATTCAAATATTTAAATTATCTGTCACTTTCTGTAATACGCTAGGAATGGTAATACAGCGCGGGATAAAATTTGTAGTCGTGATGCAGTGTACGTTTCGCGATGTCAAATCACGCTCATTGGAAACTGTCTCAAACCTATAGTACATCTTTCATTTATAAGGTATAAATAGATATTTATCTGGTGTGAGATATAGTATAAGCTAGGAGCAACAAACACAAGGAGAACGCAGCCTTTAAAAACGCAAACGCAGTGTTTTGTACAAATTTCATTGGGCGAGCCTTTACGCTGCACGTTTAACGGAAAGGGGGAAGAAAATTTCCTAATTTCCCCCTTCCGACGGAAGTAGGCGCTAAAGCGTCAAACCAATGAAAATTGTACACAAGAAAATCCACGACTTTTGACGGGATAAGTTCTCCTTGCGGGGGTGTTTGTTGCTCCTAGGTTTAAGCGTCTAGTAACAAAGAAGCTGCAATAATTTTACCTAGAACTATACTAGTGCTTTTTCGGTTGAATATCGCCCATAGCCATAGTTTCCATTGCCCCTTTAAAGACAATATGTAGTCAAGTAACGAATGTTTGTAACTCGTTCTATTAAATAGCCCACTATAGCCACTCAAGAGTATTGTACAAAAGAAAGCTTTCACGAAACACGCAAGTCCCAGGGGCGGCGATATAGGGTACGCAGGGTACGCAACTGCGTGGGGGCGCAAGAGGTTTGGGGGCGCATTTTTTCGAGGACTATAAAGTGAGTAAGTTTTATAGTTGGCGCCAAAAGTAGGTAAAGACTGGTTTAAATTTGATGTATTTCAGTCTTTAAACACGAGTAGTTTATTTAAATGCGTTACGAGTTTTACGCTACTTCATTTTAACTTACTCTTCGAAGAATTAGTTCATAACGCAGGGTACACGCCGGAGACTTTTTAGATTATCTAGTCGCGTTACGAGATTTACTCTACTTTACTGTAAGTTTTACTGCTTAGAATTAGCTCATAGAGCAGAATACACGATGGACACGTTTTTACTCTATGTTACATTTCTACGTTGGAGAGCTTAATAAGGAGACGGGTTGTTTAAATTTAAAAGTAACATATAATGTGATATGCGCAGTGGCGGCGCCAGGATATTAGATCATATTACTATGGGTAGGCTACTTAATTCTTTAATTTGCCCCCCCCCCCCTTTACATACACTAACTAAACAAAACTGTGACAAAACCGGTTTATTTTTAATAATTTAAAAAATAAATGTACATCACTGTTTAAATGTACTCGGAAATTTTTTTTTAGTCGATGAGCATAACACTGCACATATGGGTAACATCCTCCAACAGCATTCTCCATTTTCACAAGGAGGATAGGAAGGGAGGCGAAGTAAGAGGGATGAACTCGCCAGTATCCTTGTAAGAAGTTCAGCGCGCGCTCGGCGGGAAAATTTCGGAAAAATGGCGGCAAGATTGCGGCCGCTACGCTACGTGCTGCCCTCTAGTTAGTAAAATAGGAAGCTCATTATAAAAAAAATATTTTTTAACCAGCTTATAGAAATAATAGTACAAGGCCCACCACACTTGCTGCAAAACAAACAGTCGAAAACTGAAACAGCAAAGAATCTGTAAGTTTCAAACAATTAAAAGACGAGTTGTTTTTAATTAATTTTAATCATTTTAGGTAAAGGATGTTGTAACTCGTTCATCAAAAACATGAGAATATCTTGTGCATTTAAGTCTTGTAAAAATTTTATAATAGGTAAAAATGATCCTCAAGGAAAAGGCACATCTTTTTCCCCCTTTCCGCAATCTTCGAAGAATATTGATAAATGCAAAAGATGGGTGGCTGCAGTGAATAGACCAGACTTGACCATCGATAATGTGACATACCATCATTATGTTTGCGCAGTGCATTTTCCAGGAGGAAAAGGACCAACATTAGAATAACCGGATCCTCTTTCTGAAGAGTCAAATAAAGCAGATTCAAACATAACAATACCTAAGGATGGCCCAACACCAAGAATTAATACAAGTATACTTGTATTTTAATTAATTCCGTAATATCTCGAAACCCTAATATTTTTTTCAATTCAATTATAGGAAATATCGGTTGTAGATAACAACCAAACATCGCCAAATTATGAAGACCAAACAGCTGAAATTGAAGGTACTATTTCGGCAAATCAATCACAATTAGTGTTATTATTATCCGAGCCATTGTCAAATCTTGAACATTTATGGAGGTCCTTTTTTTCGTATCAAGTTCACACTTCTACACCATTGCTTTGGTCAATTGAAATTACAGAAACTTTACAAAAACTGTGTTTTCAAAAATCTCAATATGCGACTAATTTTATCACGGTACACGTGCTATCATCATTTGAAGTTAAAGTGTTACCTTGCAACAAAGAGTTGGAATTTCCTCCCAAAACTAACTTGTCTCTTCAAACTAAAATACAGTTGTTGAATGATCTACTTAATTTATTTCAAAAGTTGGACTCGTTGATTCTTTGTGAAGGGATAGACTCCTCTGATGTGACAAGCCAATTGCATACTCCTTCAAAGACTGTTTATTTTAGCACAGAGAGTCAATGCTCGATATCAACAAAATGCACGTTTCTTTTTGAAAGTAAGCGCACGAAGAAGTGTCTAAATTGCAGAACAGCGAAAGATAGATTATGTGTACGTTTGAAAAGAATTAAAAACAGAAACCCGATAGCAAAAAAAAAACAAATCACCGCTGGATGACGAAAGATGAGATCAAAAACAAACTAAAAAAATTTAAACAGAAAAGTGAACTACTGGTAGCAAGAATTAAACGACTTCAGAATAGAATTAAAAGAACAATAAAAAAAGATGGGATAATATTTGATAGTGAAGATTGTGAAGACCTTCAATCCACGTTAGAAAAGAATCCTTTTGAACGTGTAGATTTATTTAAGAAGGTACTCTTAAAGAAACAACTTAAAGTTTTAAATTCCAAAAACAAGACCCGGCCGAGAAAATGGCACCCATCAATAATCAAATGGTGCCTCTACCAAAAGGCAAAGTCATCAAGCGCCTACGAATCCTTGAGAGTAGTTCTTAGTCTTCCTTCCAAAAGAACTCTCGAGATCTATTCACAAGATCTAACAAGTTATAATGGATTCCATGATTTAACGTTAGAGGAAATGATAAAAAAAGAGAAACAGAAGGCCAAGATACCAATGACTATTATTCAATAATCCAAGATGAAATGACAATAAAACAAGACTTGATTCTCAACACGAAAACTGGTGAATTGGTAGGGTTTCAGAACCTAAATAAATATCGGAACGGTGTTCATGAACTTGAAAATAACATTCAAGGAACCAAAGACAAAATTGAAAATAAGATTCCTTTGGCTACACACGTTTTACAGCTTATGGTTCGGGGCTTAACGTCGAACTTTAAATACGCTTATGCATTTTTTCCATGCAAAAATTTAAAAAGCGATGACCTATATTCCATCATGTGGGAAGCAATATCCAATCTTCAAGCTGCAAATTTCAAAATTCTAGTCATAGTCTGCGACAAAGCCGCTATGAATATGAGATTTATTAGACAATGTACAGAATATGAAAGGGAAGAAAACGGCCACGTTATTGGTTTTCGCTGTTTAAATCTTTTCAGTCCTGAAAAAGAACCCTTATTTTTTCTGTCAGACATCTGCCATTTAGCGAAAACTGGAAGAAATAACATACTTAAAAGTGGCACTGGTAAAGAACATACCCGTCTCCTGACAAAAAATGGAAAAACTATAGTGTGGCATCATGTCATTGATATATTTATGAAAGACACAGAAAATTACTTAACAAGACTGGCCCCAAAGTTGACTTACGTTCACGTATTTCCTGGACCTAGTGAACTAATGAGAGTGAAGCTCGCTACTTAAGTATCGAGCAGTACTGTCGCTAATGCCATGGAAACCTTACTCGACGAGAGAGCTGCAGAAACAGTTAAATTGTTACGTTTATTGGACCAATTTTTCGATTATTATGAACACTAAACGTGCAACTGAAGGAATTCACCAGCGGAAACCAGCAAAACTACCATTTACTGAAGCAGATGACTGGCGATTAAAAGTATTGAAATTATATTATAAATTATTAAATGAGTAATTTACTGATAATATTTTCTTTTACAGTGACTCGAGGAAGAGTTTTGCGGATACTTTGATGAATGGGAAAATGAGGTCCAACAGCTAGATGTTGATGAAAATTGCGACAGATCTAAATTAATGTTCAGCAGGGAAACGCTCAACGGGTTAAAAATTACAGGTACACTGAAATGATAGCAATGATTTGTACAATTATAACTAAACTTTCCCTTTTGCAGTATATTCCACTATTGGAGTGATTAAATTTCTGTTGTCGAAGGGGGCCAAAGTAGTCTACACATCTAAACTCAATCAAGACACCATAGAAAGACATTTTGGAAAACAAAGAGCCAGCGTTGGTTGTGCGGACAATCCAAACCTCAACCAGTATGGACAAACTGACAAAAAAATTAAATTACTAGGCCCTTTCATCCCGAAACCACAAAGAGCTAATGTAACTTTAAAAAGACAGAGGGTGGAGAGAGTTCTCAAAGCAAAAAGCAGAATACTAGTCAAGTAAAAGCTTTTCAAAATAAAATTTAATACTAGAATTTTAATATCCAAAAATTTTTGGGAACTTTGTAAAAAATAATTTCATAAATAAATGTAAAATAAAGAACATTGTATAAACATTTGTTATCACAAGTTATATAAGAGGGAATAGTTATCATAAATTTAGGAACCATTTATCTCACTGTTTAAATTTGAGATTAGTTATTTAAACCTCGCGTTTTTTTTTGTTAACCAGCTCATCACTCTTCGTTACTTTCAAATTTGCTTTTAGATTTGGGGACTTTTTTCAATGATGACTTTTTTAAACTTTTCCTGAGACTGGTCGCTGCTAATGATTCTTTTTTAACCATCTGAACTTCTAGTTTCAGTTTCGATGATAACCCTTTTAATTTTATATTAAGGAAAGTTTGTAAACACAACTGAAATGCATTTTCAGAATGTGGATTTGAACCCCACAAATTATTCCATCCACTTTTAACGCTAGAATTTCCATCAATAATATTTTATTATACCTATTGGTATTAGTCTCCGAATTGTTATTTAAAAAAAAAGGTTCAATAATGTCGTGAAGCAGTTTAAACCAATTGAAACATTCATTTTTAAGAAATAATAAGCCTCCCCTGTTCAGTTTCTTGGTCCATTCATGATGAGATTTATTTGCCATTTCGGGTTTCTCTAAGCACTTTTCCTCAAATCTTCTACACTCGTACATGGCAATTATTTTTGTTACGACTACTCCAGATATGTAGTGAAGACTTACCATATCTTTGTTAAATTTATCCTCTTCAGACAACCTAGGATTTAGCAGTTTCTCCTTTTGTTTTTGTTTTGAATTTGCAAGTTTAAGTTGCAACCGCTTAATACGCATTTCTTGGAATAGGTGAAAGAGGAAAAGTTGCATCAAAACATATTGGTCATTAAAATTTAGATAATCAAAGCCCTGTTTAAAATATTTTAAAATAAAGTTAAGAAATTATTAACAGTAAAGAGGGCCTAGTGCAGAGACATTTTTTACTCTCATAAAGTTACGAGATTGCGTTTGACTTTCTCTCGTAACTTTTAATAGTCATTGACTATCTAATAACTTAACGGATAGAAAAAAAATTATCTGCACCAGGCCCTTACCTTTACGCCACTTAGAACTCTTTTGAAAATTTGAGCAAACCCATCATTAGACATAAGTTTGTGTTGTTTACTGCTGTAGTTAAGTTCGTCCAAAGATAGCGATTTATTTTGAAATATCTCAAAGTGCTTTACCACTTCTTCTGGCAAATGTGTTACTGGGTCTTTGGAAATATTCTCTATACAAGTCTAACACAATGATTTATAAATGAGATTAATCGATTTGCTCCTGGGTTTTATGTTAATACCGTATTTACGATATCTTACCAAAATCTCAGTTGACCTTCCAACTTTTGATACCACTTTCATAGACTTGGATGTGGTAATCAAAATTTCCTCTAAATGATTTAAAAAAAATAATTCACCGTATTTAGTATCTAGAATAATGGGGTAAATAGTAAATTAATATAAAAAAACACCAGCATAATTAAGACTTACTAATATCAAAAATAAATAGACATAAACAGAAAGTCTCGCATTGGAGGCAAAGTTCGCGCCATGTAATCTGAGAAACTACTTTAACCCCTTTCGGCGGTGCCAACCCCCTTCGCGGACCGTTACAAATTTAGGGCATTGCACGAGGTACATGCGAAAACTGGTTTTAAAAACGTCTCTCTCCGCGAAATAGCTAGCAGCTAAGTTCGTAGTCTCCGCGCGCACGTGTGTACCAAAATCAAAACTTAATGTTTTAGTTTTGTGTTATAATGATGGAAAATTCTCGGAGAGTTATGGATGTTAGTATTAAGAATTATGCTGAAGACGTAAACGTATTTATTTCATCCCATTTACTTAAAGGAATTATAAATCCGAATATTTCAGTGTTCGTTTCTTTCTCTTCCACAGATTTTGGATATTCAGTTACTAAGCCTAGGTCTACCTTATCTACGTCTTCTAACGCTTTGCTTTTTTTTAAATATCTTCATTGTTTTCAATTTCAACGAGTTCAGTTCGAACTCCAGTCGTATGCAACTCTTTTATGTATAAATTACATTGACTTGCCTGGTTTTTAGAGTTTTCTGGCATTAATGCTGGGGTTTTTTTCCGAGCCATTTAGAACTGAAAATTAAGCGGACGATCGAAAGAGCTTATAGGGAATCCCGCCAGGGTGTTTAGCATCGCGAAACACTACTTTTACAAATTTCCGACCAAAATTTTCCAATGCTTTACAGGCGATCTGATTGGGTGGCACTCAAAGGGTGGGAAGCATTGGGGGTTTGCACCTTAGATTTCATGGAAACCAAAGGGAAAGGTACAGAATACCGCAAATGCGAGACTTTCTGTTTATGTCTATTTATTTTTGCTAATATTTAGCTGTGATGGACGTTTTATTTTTGCATATGCATGATCCAATTGTATATCTGCATTTAAGTGAATTTTAAAGAATGAATTGTTAATTGTTTCAAATTGTTTTAACTTACTTTTTTTATTCTATCGTTTTCCATTTCCATACTCGTTTGCTGCAAGTTTGTTGTTACTGTTTTGGATTTCAAATCTGACGCCATTTTTTTTTAAATTAAGAAAAATAAACTTCCTATTTTACTAGAGGGCAGCACGTAGCGTAGCGGCCGCCATTTTTCCGAAATTTTCCCGCCGAGCGCGCGCTAAACTTCTTACAAGGATGCTGGCGCGTTCAGCCCTCTTACTTCGCCTCCCTTCCTATCCTCCTTGATTTTCACTTACAATTGTTGGAAAAACCACGCTTAATTTTATCTTTATTTTGGAAATTGTGACTGGGAGAGTCGGAAAACCGCGCAATTTATCATCTGTCTAACGATGCAACACTTTTTGAAGTAGCTAGTTTAGCAACTACAACAAATCAAGGCTGCGTTCGAAAAAATATTAGAAATCACTGTTCAGTGTTCGCAACTTAAAAACAGCAGGCTTTTAAATCGGATTTTGATATTTCTAGTTTCGCAAATCATTTTAGGGGGCTGTTCGGGGCCCCTAAAAGCAAAATAAAAAAAAGGCTGTAGCCTGCGTAGCCTACCCCTGGCGCCGCCACTGGATATTCGATGTAGTTTTGTCTAAGTCCCGTCACGTACCCTACATAATTTTTGTTGAACAATGAAAAATGCTAGGAACCAGAACCGGAACCAAGATAGTCCGAAAACATGGAACCGTTGCATCCCTAATATCTATATATCTATATCTATATATATATCTATATATATGAAAAAGAAACTGTGATAGACATATAGTAAACAATCGTATTAAACTTTCTTTAAGAAACTCTTATATTCGATCTTTTAAATTATACAAATTATCATTCATCAAATTCTATATATAATCTTAATTTTAGATAAGTTGACCACATTCATTGATTAAGCACTCTTTTGTTGTATTTCGCCTTTAAGACTCCTTATTGATTTTCATTTCGGATAAAAGAATAAAAGTAACTTATGCACAAGAGAGCGAGAGCTACTAAAAGGCCAACTAGCCAACTTGGCCAACTTGGCCCACTAAATAGCTAAGGTATGTGGGAACTTGGCCAACTTGGCCCACTAAATAGCTAAGGTATGTGGGAACTTGGCCAACTTTGGAAACTTTGTTTAGACATGATTTTTACGCGACAATGTTTTTCATTATAAATGAAATTTTATTATAATTTCTTTTAAATTATCCATATTTCAATAAGTTTTTATCGTTTGAAAAACATTTTTGTACCTTTTGGGGGAAAGACTACCTTTCAGTTGGCCTTTTAGTAGAGAAATGGCCCACCCGATGTTTACGTCCCTTTCGGACGTTTTAGGAAAAAGCAAACCGCGCAATACCGAGTTAATATCGCGAAAATAAGGTAATTAATTTATTACTAATTATATTTTATGCGGGTCGAATACGTTTCTAGTCCTTTTTCGACAATTGAAGATATGGCCAACGCGGTGTTAACGAGTCTTTCCGACATATGGTGAAAAAACCACCGTCAATCTGCCAGAAAAAAAGGGGGAAAGCAGTAAGAGACGTTTTCATATTTATATTCCGGATATCGCTGGACTCCTGCAGCACCAAAAATAAAATATCAAAAACCAAAGACTGAATTAAACAATATACATTTTTTTTATAAACGAAAAATGAAACGTTTTTTCTAACTCTTAAAACTTACAAAAACTAAGCGTTTTTAAAAATTAGGATAATTATATATTATTATTTTGGTTTATATTTTATATATTAATGTGTTTTCTTCTCCTAGCAGAACGATTTTCGCTATGATAGCTCGCAAATAGAACTGACTTCAATTTTCGAATAGTACTACAACTAATCTTACTCTCTATTATGCTTTTCAGGTTACTGTTTTCGAAACAGAATAATTTTTCCGTTTTTACATGAACGCCTTTAATCACAAATAGGAGGGAGGAATCAAATTTGCCCGTTATAGCGCCATAACCACACATAGAACCGACCTGATATTAAAACCATTAACACTACTATTTGTACCCTTTAGAATGTTACCTTGTTTGTCGAGTTACCTCGCACGGTTTTCAAGAAAAATGATATTTAGCGTTATTACATAAGCGCGTTTAATAACCATATTACAAATTGAAGGGAGGGTTCAAATTTGGCCCTTTATAGCGCCATAACCGCACATAAAACCGACCAGATATTAAAACCATTAACACTACTATTTGTACCGTTTAGAATGTTACCTTGGTTGTTGAGTTACCTCGCACGGTTTTCAAGAAAAATGATTTTAAGCGTTATTACATAAGTGCGTTTAAAAACCATATTACAAATTGAAGGGAGGGTTCAAATTTGGCCCTTTATAGCGCCATTACCGCACATAGAACCGACCTCATAATAAAACCATTAACACTACTATTTATACCGTTTAGAATGTTACCTTGGTTGTCGAGTTACCTCGCATGGTTTTCAAAAAAAATTATATTTAGCGTTATTTTATAAGCGCGTTTAATAACCATATTACAAATTGAAGGGAGGGTTCAAATTTGGCCCTTTATAGCGCCATAACCGCACATAGAGAACACCTGAAATTAAAACGACTTACACTACTATTTGTACCCTTTACAACGTTACCTTGTTTGTCGAGTTACCTCGCATGGTTTTCCAGAAAAAGATTTTTTGCGTTATTACATAAGCGCGTTTAATAACCAGATTACAAATTGAAGGGAGGGATCAGATTTGCCCCATTATAGCGCCATAACCGCACATAGAGACGAGCTGAAATTAAAACGACTTACACTACTATTTGTACCCTTTACAACGTTACCTTGTTTGTCGAGTTACCTCGCATGGTTTTCCAGAAAAATGATTTTTTGCGTTATTACATAAGCGCGTTTAATAACCAGATTACAAATTGAAGGGAGGGATCAGATTTGCCCCATTATAGCGCCATAACCGCACATAGAGACGAGCTGAAATTAAAACGACTTACACTACTATTTGTACCCTTTACAACGTTACCTTGTTTGTCGAGTTACCTCGCATGGTTTTCCAGAAAAATGATTTTTTGCGTTATTACATAAGCGCGTTTAATAACCAGATTACAAATTGAAGGGAGGGATCGAATTTGCCCATTAGGGTTTTGGGCAAAGAAGCGATGTTAGGTTGAACGGGCAGTCAATCCTTATCTAACTTAATATCTAAAGCAATTAATCGTCTTACGTTTGAATTGTCTATCTTTGCACTCGAGGCTCTATTAGAGGATTCTACCAAAATTACCGTTAACTCAGAATTTAGAACTACCTCCTTAGCCGGACTGACATCGACATTGGGTAAAACGTCAACAACATTTTTTTAATGTTTTCAGTCTCGGTAAAACCTAGAGTCTAACCTGAATTCAGTTTATTTATTTTAGCTGACGGTTGAAGAAATTGTTCCATTGCGTCTTTCTTACTACTAACTATGCTCGCTTCTCTCTTAAATTTTTGGCGTTTTTGGGCCCCGGACATAAACTTTCGGGAACTCATTCTGGTTTTAGTTCTTAAAGTAAAAACTCCAGATATAACGCCTTTTAAAAATTGTACCACTATGGTCTTATAAAAACTATTTTTAAGAATGGTACCACCCTCGGCAACACCAATAGTTTGGTTCAAAATATCTAGCTACTAAAAGCTTGAAAAAAGCCAACTAACTATATAAACTAGCCCGAAATGTTTTTATTTAAAACAAGCGCAATACGACTTCTTTAAAACCTCTAGGAGGTAGAAGTCGGCACTTGCCAAAAATATTTAAAACAAAACAGACACCACTAATATAGTTTTATTAAAAAATAACTAGGTACTAAATAAAAAGCTTGAAAAAAGCCAACTAACTATATAAACTAGCTCGAAATGTTTTTATTTAAAACTAGCGCAGTACGGCTTCTTTAAAACCTCTAGGAGGTAGAAGTCGGCACTTGCCAAAAATATTTAAACAAAACGAACACTAAATTAACTGACTGAGAAAGACTCGAAATGTAGAGAACTGCTTTGAAGAAGCGCACAAAATGAAATGAAACTCTGGTAAAGATAATGTCTTAACTTCGTTAAGATAAGAGTGACCACCGGCCTTTCGAACACGTGACCCAGTGGGCGAATCACAAACCCCCAAATAAGCTGGAGCTTTCCATTTGTACCCCGATGGTGGAGGCCCACCTATTATAGGACGATATTGCGCTTATCAACAAACGACATTCTTCATAACACGGTAGCTCTCGGACGAACATGTGTCAGGGGCGGGGGCCCCCTTTCTAGATTTGCATCTTGGGGGGGGGGGGGGAGACATTTCACTCTTTGAACTTGCCACGAGGTAGAGGGAGGTCCGAGGTAATTTTTACGTTAACGTGTGCGGCTTATGGAAGCAGCTGTTTTTCCCCGAATAACAATGATCCCCCTTTACAAATAAACTCTGAATGTTAACACCGCTTAACCTACCCTTTAGGGCTGCATAAAGATTGCTACTGTTTAAATTTATATACTAATTTTAAATTTTTTACGACCTTTATTTTTAATGATTTGTACACCATTTCCTCATAACGATTATGCAAAACACCTAATTTAAATTTTAACTTAATCTATGTTTTGTATTAACTTTTCAACGACTGTTATATTCAGCGATTTGTATTAAGAGTTGTATAATGTGTTATAACTTGAAGGTTGTAAAACTGTTTTATGGCACAATAAACACGATTCTATTCTATTCTATATAGAATTAAATTTTAAATTCTAAGTTATATCTCTACCATGGAAAATAATAAATTTTGTATATATATACATTTACCCAGCCACCAGAATTAATGGCCTTAGACGTCACTGGATGAATTAGGCCTAAGGTGGTGCCTTAGGTATTAGCCTAGAAAAACAAGTTGGCAAGCCAAAATATACCTCTCCTCGGAAGAATTGTCCCTAGTGGTATTAATTTCTCGAGGCAACCCTTAAAGATATCTCCGCAATTCAGAGTTATTTACTAAAAACGTAATCCCGGTTCTATCCCGCCCAGTATAAAATTTTAATTATAATTAAAATAATTGAGACGAAACGACAAATTTTAATTTATATAGAATATCATAAGTTAAGGAGTCGGCGGTGAACTATCCACATTGTTACAATGCGACCCGAGTTCAATTCCTGATCACGATCAAATTTTACATTAAAATACTAAAATATTTCATTAAATATAAGATTAATATAATTTATAAATATTTCATTAAATATAAGATTAATATAATTTATAAATATTTCATTAAATATAAGATTAATATAATTTATAAATATTTCATTAAATATAAGATTAATATAATTTATAAATATTTCATTAAATATAAGATTAATATAATTTATAAATATTTCATTAAATATAAGATTAATATAATTTATAAATATTTCATTAAATATAAGATTAATATAATTTATAAATATTTAAAATGATGTAGAATAAATTATAGTACCTAACGTTATAACTTTGTAAAGGACATTAGCCAAAGCTGTTTTTTAGAAAAACACCGTAAATTAAGGAGCGTTGGTGGCTGAGTGGTTAGAGTACATCTCTTGCACGAGGCAAACCCGGGTTCGTTTCCGGCCGGCGCCAAAAAATCGCAATTGATACTAAGACGAATACCGTGTTGCCATTGGACGTTGAGAGGTTGCATAACACTCAGCCCTCGGTCCGTCCCAAAGTCAATAAGAAGAAGTTGGAGAGAAAACGCCCATACAAACACCACAGACTCAACATCCACAACCTTCATAAAACAAACTCAACATCAACAACAATCATAACACAAACTCAACACCCACAACATTCACAACACGAACTCAACATTCACGAGCCACACATTAACATAACAATAACGAAATATCCGGTGCGCGTTGATGAAAAAAAACCAACCAAGCCAAACCCAACCGCAAATCAATCCGTTAACGCTCACCGTCACATGGTGGTTTTGCCAACCCTTCGAGAAACTGCGTACGCAATGATTAACCTTTGCCCCGAAAATGCGAACGCGTTCGCAGGCCTGACAGACAGACCCACAGACAGACAGACACGGTGGTTTTATAACACCTCCTTGGGGACTTTGACCCCTCGGAGAGGTAAAAATAATATAAATATATATATATATATATATATAAAATTAATATTTTTATAATTTTTATTTTATATATATACATAAATAACTTAAAAATAATATATATATATATATATTATTTTTAAGTTATTTATGTATATATATAAAATAAAAATTTATATATTATTAATAAAATAAAAAAGAAAAGTACAGATATTTTCTAAGAATCACCAGTCATTTTCGTTAAATCGTGCGATTCCTGAAACGTTTTGTGGATCGAGTCAACGACAAACGCCAGCCTCCTGATTGGCTGAACTTATTAGGTAAGGCGTTGAAAGGTACCACCCACCTGAGCCCCAGATGGTGGAAGGGGTATTGATATAGTTAGATATTCCTGGTTGAAATTAATACATTACAGCTACTATATATATATACAAACAAATTATATATATATAATTTTATTGTGTCTGCTCTACAGTATTCCTAAAGTCCTGTATCTCGGCCTCTGCCTATGAAGTTTGCATTTGTCCATCCGTTTTTCTCAAATTATCTCATCTACCATGGCAGGATAACGTGCATAATATCAGATTTGATCCGCCTGATGTAGCGGAATGTTCTTGAAAGTATTACAAAATAACTTAATCTCAGCTTTAAATCGATCTACATCTAGATCTTTCAGTCGCATTAATTACCTTTCCCTCTGTGTGGGAACTCCTGAATATCATTGTAGATATCTAATGGTCGCTTTCGCTTATGTCATTGCTTACTCAGCAATTTATGATTGAATCATGCATATCTCGAGCCGAAATGGTGAAATCGATCCCGCTACGGTTTTTAGAAGATAACTTTTGAGTTTCATCCTTTTCTTCAAAAGCAAACTTGTTCGTTTTTAGTAATTTATTAGGAACATCTTCCTACTGAATTTCTTCCTCAATGGCAGAAATCATCACCCATGTGTTATTTAACTATGTGTACTGAATCGCTAAGAGCGGTCGATACCCCAATACTTTTTCAGCTTCTTAAGATCTTCTGAAGTCTATACTTGAACCACTAGTCCTTTTTTTTCTGGGTCAGACATTTTTCTTTTTCATTTTGAACTTCCATAGATTAAGATATCGTACTCCAATTTCGTTATTAAAGCATCGGATATTACTTGTTTGTACTACTTCGAGGGGAGACTCGTACATTAACAGGGTGAATTGGTACATTTGTTCCAATTTGATGGTTAGGCCATTTCGAACTACTTCAGATAAGGTTGATTTTTACATGGAAAGCTTTGTTTTTGGGCACTAGCACGTTTAATGCTGCAGAGCTCCAAGCGGGTCACAATTACCGGTTTTTCGATACTTATATAGAAATTTCTTATCTTGTTGTCATAACCCTGTTACTGACGCAACATAGAATACTTTCCACTTTCTCGGAAATAAATTGAAGGTTTTTAATTTCAGACTCACTTTCCTCGATATCATATATATTCGGCCTTTTATTACCGAACTACCACGCATTCACCTTAACTTCAAAAAGACTTTCGTCTTGGGTTCGGTGTTAAATATATCCATAATTGAATGATACAGTTGCGCCATACAGTAGTCCACAACAGTCTTTTAAATTTGATCATATTATGGATAAATATCATATCTAAAGTGACTAATATTAATTGGAAAATCATGTCGAGAGAAGGGGTGTACGCGTGTTTTTATCTTATGTGGTCCCTTAAAATCAGATTGAAACTACAAATTAGTTTTTTCACACTTTTCTTGTTGAAATACTAAATGACATTATATTCTTGAGAACATATAAAAAATTAGTTTTAGGTACATCAAAATGGTGTTCCAGATACTTTATTCAAAGATATCTAATTGTGAATTGGCAAATGCAATGCTTAAGGTGATCAATTACGAACGAAGCAGGGGGGCGGAATTTGATGTGAAATGCCACTCAAAATGGGTACGAGTGGCTTCTAATCTCAAAGTTAGTAAAAGAAGCCTAAAGCGTGCAGCCATTTTTTACTCGAAAAAATACAATCAAAATAAATGTGGAATGAAAGCATATTTTAAGGAAATGGTTGAAAAAGGTTCTATCCATTCAAAAAACAAAAAAATTAATAATGTAGAAGCTGAAACTTTGTTTTCTAGAACAAAAACGCAATATAATAACGATTTATTGGTTGCTGATAATGATTCTGATATTTTGCATAGCGTAGATGATACTTTAAATATAAATGGACCATCTAATATTGATAACAAAGCTATCATACAAGTCGATAAACAAAATGTTAGTAGGCCCATTGATGAGTTACAATTATCTCACGTACCAGTGTTAAATGGTGATTTGTCTTTACAATCAAATCAAATTTTGCAATCTAACAAACGTCGTACCACAAGAAAAATTAAACCAAATTTTGACAAAGACTTTCAATATGGGACTAAAATAAATGGAAATAAAAAATACTGTATTTGTGACAAACCAAATGATGGGAATATGTATTTCAAATGCACATCCTGTAAAGCCTGGCTTCATAATAAGTGCATTGGCTTTAGCGAAAGCCCAAATACTGAAAACCGTATCAAGGGGGACAAAAATTTTAGTTGTTCTACGTGTCTTTTAAAAGCTATGAGACGCGGAATTGAGAATGCGTACCAGAATTGTTGGTTTTCGTCACTTTTGCAAAGTTTGTTGGAACTTATTTCGTTTCAAAACTGTCCCACTTCTGACGCAACGCTTAAATCTTTTGTCTCAGCATTTAAAGAGACATCAAAGTATAGCGTACCAACTGCTAAAGTTTTACCAATTTTAAAATATATTGAAAAAATTTCTTGTAATAAATTAAACATGAGTGTTCATTACCAGCTTGGGCAAAATTACGATCCTGTGGATTTTTTTAATCTTATTGCTCCCATGTGCCGTGATATATTTGTTAGCTTAGGTAGGTACATTTGTAAGAATTGCAAATTGGAAATTTTTCGAAACTCCGAAAACCTGAACATTATTTTGGATACAGCCATGAGCAATATTGTTGACTACGTGAAGGAACTGGAAACAAGCGTAAGAATGGAGTGTAAGAACTGCTTTATTCCTTGTGAATTTAAAATTTCAGAGCCATGCAGCATTCTGGCATTTAACTGCCCAAGAAAACTAGATCCGAGTCTTACCACAAATCGTCAAACATGCCAACTTCAATCTCAAATACAATACTTTGAATTTACTTACTCTTTAAAAAGTTGCGTATTGCACCAAGGAGATTTAGACATTTCATCAGGCCATTATTTAGCGTACGTGAAGTACAACTTTCAGGCTTGGGGTTGTTACGACGACTCTCGTAAATCAGTTTTAAACAATCCAGATATAGGTAAAGACTGGGTTTTGGCATTTTACGAAATTGATAAAAAACCTGTGAGCCATGTTAATCGCACTAAATTGAATAAAAGGCTATTGCAATTGGAAAATGAGGTAGTAGATAGTAATACGAGCTCTTTGTTTTATTCAGAAGTTAAAATAATCGATAAGGATCTCAATGAAAATGGTAATAATTTGTTAAATTTTAAATTGAGAAAAAATGATAAGCCCGTATTAGAAAGAAATGCCGCTACTCAATTGTTTAATTCTGAACCTAGAACTAACGAGGAACAAGCTTTAGAAAGAAATGCTCAATTTGTTAATTTAGAAACTAGAACTAACAATAACCAAGTATTAGACCCTTTAGAAGATTACGAGATAACATTTCCTGAAAACGATTCTTCTCCTAACCCATTTAGTCCTCTTCTCATTAATATTGACCCTCTTTACCAAACTAGCAGCCCCGATGCTATGGATACTGAAACTTCTCAACTTCATGAAGGTATTTTCACTCCTGTGCAAAAGAATTTATCTCCCTATAGCACTGTCTTTTCTGAGACTTCTAATGATTCGCTTGAAACAAAAACCTATGAAAATGAAGAAGTACCCATAAATGATATTTCCTCATTCATGTCTCCCGAAGTATACAAAAACATAATTGGTAAAAATCCCGCGAGTGAAATTGAGCTAAACGAGTCTTCAACAAAAAATGTCAGTTTTAACATGGCCCTTGCTGAGTGGGAAAAGATGAGCAAATGGCGATATTCCCGTACTTCCTTAAACCCAAAATATTACAAACCAGTACTTGATAAAATATTGACGATAAAAAGCCCCATTTGCATGTGGAATATCAGTTACAATTACGCACCAGTCAATTCACCAAGAGGTGTCATCTTTACGTGCAATCTTTACTGCTCTAGAAAGAAATTAGCAGAAAACCCATGCCCAGCAGAATGTAGGGTTAATATATTTGAAGATCTTCACGGCGAAATTATACATTTAACTAATCCTAGTCATAAATCAGGTGTGATGGCATGCACTCAATTAAATGGTAAAAAAAGAGAGAAAGTCAAAGACGAATTTAGGCGACACCCATCTTTGAAACCTTTACAAACACTACACAAATTAAACAGCCTTGTCTCGAGCGATGATTTGAGTAGATTTAATTTAAGGAATTCAGTTATTCGATCCGGTACCTTAAGACAAGCCAAAGCTGAGGCATTCCAAGAAGAGCAGTTGGCTAGAGACCTCTACCTAAGCCTTCGCTTATTAGCCCAACATAAACAATATGGCAAATATGTACAGACAGTAGGTATTTCCCCTCATTTTATATACATGTGGTCGAAAGAGTCAGTCGCCTTATTTCGTGATAACTGTAAAAGAGATATTCTATTCTGGGATGCAACGGGCTCAGTCGCCAAAAAAGCAGGGAAAAAAAATTTCATGTATTATGCAATAGTCATGAGACATCCGAATATAGAAGGTGAAACTTCAGTCCCAATACCTTTGGCCGAATTACTAACGGACGATCAAAGTTTGAATATTATTCAAAACTGGCTTTCTAGTTTTCTAAGGGCACAGGTATCTCTCCTAGGAGCAAGACGTACCGATATTAAGAAACCAGCTGTAATTTCTAGCGATAGAAGTTTAGTTTTAATAAGCGCTGCTTTAAAGGAATTTAATAACATGACCTTAGAAATCTACTTGGAAAAATGTAAAAATATTCTAATCGGCCAAGTTACTGAAAATGACTTAGATATGACTATAATACAGTGTGGAAATTGTCATATGATGAAAGATGCTAGTATTCTCGCAAAGAAATGCTACAATAAAAAGCGAGAATTAGGAATGTTTATGATAACTATAATAATTAACAGTTCCTTATTAGAGGAAGTGAAAAACAAAATCTACAGCGTCGCTGTTGTTCTCCTTTCCAAATTTAAAAGCAGTTTTTTTGAGAAGCATTTAGATAATATTTCCAACTATGTTAATGAGTTACAAGGGAAGTTAAAAGATTATTCTGAAATTTATATTTCCGAGTCATCGGAAGATGGCGATTCTAGTTCGCATGATGCATGTTACGACGAAGAATTGGATCTATTATCTGATGGAAAATTTCCATATTTCAAACATTTATGCGATAGTATAATACAAGAGGCAAAGTCTGATATTTCCAAGTACCGAATTGAGAGTGACAAAGTTGAAAATGATTGCCTTGGTGCTGAATTCTTAGAGTACATGCAAAAAAACTATTTTCCTACACTTCCTCTTTGGACTAGAATTCTTTCGGGTGATTTAAGTAGACATTTTGAAGTTCAATCTCAATGTGTTCCACGAACCTATAAACCTCGGAATAATTTCATAGACGGGCTTGTTAATTATATCGATAATCAAGCTCATACTCAAGGGCACGTAGAATGTTTCCATAAAATTCTCAAAGAACAAGGAATTTCCAACCAAATGCATAGAGTTGATATAGCAGTTAAGAAATTGGCGAAATTACACCAAGACTTGATTCTCCGCAGTGCAATACTTTCAAATAAACAAGCGCCAAATCAAGCTCGTAAGTATCGCGAGGTGAAAGATACCTATAAACCAAAAAATATCCATACAAAAAGAAACGAATTAAAAACCAATAATTTGAAAAGTTATTTTAGCAGCCCCTTCCTAAAATCAGAAAAACGTTGTTACAACATAAGTAAATGTGATAAAACGGAGATAATCATGCCATTACCAAATAGTTCTAAAAGAAAGAAATTACAGCTTGTTCAGGGTAAGGACCATGCACGAAAGAAAGTCAAATCTCGAAAGGAGGGTTTTTACAAGAAAATACCCAAAGTGTCAATTTTTAATCGTTATAAATCAAAAGAAACAAATTCAGAGTTGATTTCAAAAACTCATGTAATCTATGAACAACCTAAATTAGCATCTAAGACTGCGTTTAGTTTAAAGGATCACGACTATTTCATCAAAGAAAATACTACGTCATGGTCTTCCGTTAAAAATCTAACGGACGGTGGTTCACTTAAATACAATTTATCGCAAAACGAAAGTAGGAGTAAACCAATAGAACTGCATGTTGTGAACGAAGAAAGGAAAAAAATTGTTTTTAAAATGATTAGTGCAGTTGGGTTAAATTTAAAACGAATTATGGAAATAAAGAACACCGATTTTGACTTTTCGGAATTCGAAACTGTGGTACTTTTGGAATCAGATATAAGGGATACATTCAACTCGCAAGGAGAACATTATTTACCACAAGATTTACTAGATATATTGGAAAATCCAAATCATACAGATTTCTTGTGGGCTCAAGAACAATACAATCATTGGTTTAACACTGGATATCGATGGCCCTTGGTGCCTAACCCAACAGGAAAAGAATTACTCCAAAGAAGTCCAGTTCAAACTGCGGACGAAAGACTGCTCAATAACGCTAACAAGCATGGGTTAACTGGCACTTTAGCCTTTTATAAACATCAAATTTTGTTAAGAAACCAAATTAACAACTGGATTGAACAGGAGCAGAGAATAAACCCTCAATTATCACGCACACAAGCCATATTTTATAGAGGATCTAAAGTTCCACGAGGTTTATATTGAAGATAATCCAAAAATTAGAGGACTCTCACCTTGTCGGAGACAATTAGATTTTTAAGAAGAACCTTCCTCAATTTTAATGAATGTATAAAAACTTTAAAACGAGAAAACAAATTTAGAAATGCAGTCAATGAAAAAAAGCCATACAAGACATTAAAAACCAGTCCAAAACCACGATGACAAAAAAATTTGAAATACTTTGTAGTAAAATAATTAAATAAAAAACATTTGTTAATTATAGATTTTATAAAATGATTATTACATAAGCAAAATCATATAAAAATAAATACCCTTAAACAAAAACAGCGATTCATTTTATGTTCTAAATTGGTACTGATTGGTAGTATAGCTCTTTAAGGAAAACGTTAAAAGGTAACTCGACAAACAAGGTCACATTCTAAAGGGTACAAATAGTGGTGTAAGTAATTTTAATTTCAGGTCGTCTCTATGTGCGGTTATGGCGCTATAATGGGGCAAATCTGATCCCTCCCTTCAATTTGTAATCTGGTTATTAAACGCGCTTATGTAATAACGCAAAAAATCATTTTTCTGGAAAACCATGCGAGGTAACTCGACAAACAAGGTAACGTTGTAAAGGGTACAAATAGTAGTGTAAGTCGTTTTAATTTCAGCTCGTCTCTATGTGCGGTTATGGCGCTATAATGGGGCAAATCTGATCCCTCCCTTCAATTTGTAATCTGGTTATTAAACGCGCTTATGTAATAACGCAAAAAATCATTTTTCTGGAAAACCATGCGAGGTAACTCGACAAACAAGGTAACGTTGTAAAGGGTACAAATAGTAGTGTAAGTCGTTTTAATTTCAGGTGTTCTCTATGTGCGGTTATGGCGCTATAATGGGGCAAATCTGATCCCTCCCTTCAATTTGTAATCTGGTTATTAAACGCGCTTATGTAATAACGCAAAAAATCATTTTTCTGGAAAACCATGCGAGGTAACTCGACAAACAAGGTAACGTTGTAAAGGGTACAAATAGTAGTGTAAGTCGTTTTAATTTCAGGTGTTCTCTATGTGCGGTTATGGCGCTATAAAGGGGCAAATTCGATCCCTCCCTTCAATTTGTAATCTGGTTATTAAACGCGCTTATGTAATAACGCAAAAAATCATTTTTCTGGAAAACCATGCGAGGTAACTCGACAAACAAGGTAACGTTGTAAAGGGTACAAATAGTAGTGTAAGTCGTTTTAATTTCAGGTGTTCTCTATGTGCGGTTATGGCGCTATAATGGGGCAAATCTGATCCCTCCCTTCAATTTGTAATCTGGTTATTAAACGCGCTTATGTAATAACGCAAAAAATCATTTTTCTGGAAAACCATGCGAGGTAACTCGACAAACAAGGTAACGTTGTAAAGGGTACAAATAGTAGTGTAAGTCGTTTTAATTTCAGGTGTTCTCTATGTGCGGTTATGGCGCTATAAAGGGGCAAATTCGATCCCTCCCTTCAATTTGTAATCTGGTTATTAAACGCGCTTATGTAATAACGCAAAAAATCATTTTTCTTGAAAACCATGCGAGGTAACTCGACAAACAAGGTAACGTTGTAAAGGGTACAAATAGTAGTGTAAGTCGTTTTAATTTCAGGTGTTCTCTATGTGCGGTTATGGCGCTATAAAGGGGCCAATTCGATCCCTCCCTTCAATTTGTAATCTGGTTATTAAACGCGCTTATGTAATAACGCAAAAAATCATTTTTCTGGAAAACCATGCGAGGTAACTCGACAAACAAGGTAACGTTGTAAAGGGTACAAATAGTAGTGTAAGTCGTTTTAATTTCAGGTGTTCTCTATGTGCGGTTATGGCGCTATAATGGGGCAAATCTGATCCCTCCCTTCAATTTGTAATCTGGTTATTAAACGCGCTTATGTAATAACGCAAAAAATCATTTTTCTGGAAAACCATGCGAGGTAACTCGACAAACAAGGTAACGTTGTAAAGGGTACAAATAGTAGTGTAAGTCGTTTTAATTTCAGGTGTTCTCTATGTGCGGTTATGGCGCTATAATGGGGCAAATCTGATCCCTCCCTTCAATTTGTAATCTGGTTATTAAACGCGCTTATGTAATAACGCAAAAAATCATTTTTCTGGAAAACCATGCGAGGTAACTCGACAAACAAGGTAACGTTGTAAAGGGTACAAATAGTAGTGTAAGTCGTTTTAATTTCAGGTGTTCTCTATGTGCGGTTATGGCGCTATAAAGGGGCAAATTCGATCCCTCCCTTCAATTTGTAATCTGGTTATTAAACGCGCTTATGTAATAACGCAAAAAATCATTTTTCTGGAAAACCATGCGAGGTAACTCGACAAACAAGGTAACGTTGTAAAGGGTACAAATAGTAGTGTAAGTCGTTTTAATTTCAGGTGTTCTCTATGTGCGGTTATGGCGCTATAATGGGGCAAATCTGATCCCTCCCTTCAATTTGTAATCTGGTTATTAAACGCGCTTATGTAATAACGCAAAAAATCATTTTTCTGGAAAACCATGCGAGGTAACTCGACAAACAAGGTAACGTTGTAAAGGGTACAAATAGTAGTGTAAGTCGTTTTAATTTCAGGTGTTCTCTATGTGCGGTTATGGCGCTATAAAGGGGCAAATTCGATCCCTCCCTTCAATTTGTAATCTGGTTATTAAACGCGCTTATGTAATAACGCAAAAAATCATTTTTCTTGAAAACCATGCGAGGTAACTCGACAAACAAGGTAACGTTGTAAAGGGTACAAATAGTAGTGTAAGTCGTTTTAATTTCAGGTGTTCTCTATGTGCGGTTATGGCGCTATAAAGGGGCCAATTCGATCCCTCCCTTCAATTTGTAATCTGGTTATTAAACGCGCTTATGTAATAACGCAAAAAATCATTTTTCTGGAAAACCATGCGAGGTAACTCGACAAACAAGGTAACGTTGTAAAGGGTACAAATAGTAGTGTAAGTCGTTTTAATTTCAGGTGTTCTCTATGTGCGGTTATGGCGCTATAAAGGGGCCAATTCGATCCCTCCCTTCAATTTGTAATCTGGTTATTAAACGCGCTTATGTAATAACGCAAAAAATCATTTTTCTGGAAAACCATGCGAGGTAACTCGACAAACAAGGTAACGTTGTAAAGGGTACAAATAGTAGTGTAAGTCGTTTTAATTTCAGCTCGTCTCTATGTGCGGTTATGGCGTTATAAAGGGGCAAATTCGATCCCTCCCTTCAATTTGTAATCTGGTTATTAAACGCGCTTATGTAATAACGCAAAAAATCATTTTTCTGGAAAACCATGCGAGGTAACTCGACAAACAAGGTAACGTTGTAAAGGGTACAAATTGTAGTGTAAGTCGTTTTAATTTCAGGTGTTCTCTATGTGCGGTTATGGCGCTATAAAGGGGCAAATTCGATCCCTCCCTTCAATTTGTAATCTGGTTATTAAACGCGCTTATGTAATAACGCAAAAAATCATTTTTCTGGAAAACCATGCGAGGTAACTCGACAAACAAGGTAACGTTGTAAAGGGTACAAATAGTAGTGTAAGTCGTTTTAATTTCAGGGGTTCTCTATGTGCGGTTATGGCGCTATAAAGGGGCGTTAATGTATTTTATATTTTATAATGTATAAAAATAAAAATAATTATTGATATTTAAATTTATAAGTAAAAACGTTGATTTGTCGATTTTACAAAATATATGTTTAGTTTCGACTTTTGGTTTCAATATTTTATATTTCGTTCTGTGGGAGTCCAGCGATATCCAGAGAATAAGCAGAAAACGTCTTTTACTGCTTTCCCCCTTTTTTTTCTGGCAGATTGACGGTGGTTAGGAAAAAGCCAACGACGTCCATTCGCCGAAATTGTTTACAACAGAGATATATCTGGCATACTGTAGAACTCGCGACGGGGGAAATAAATAAGTTTAAAGTGTTGGACAAATCTATCCTATATTAAATAGTTATAAATTGCAATAACTTCACCATGAAAACGTATTTAGCACAATGTTTTAGTAAAATTATATATTTAAATTATAATTAATATTATAAATATTGTTGATTCACATTTAATTTTATATTAGAAATGTTATTGATGAATATTGTTTTAGCCAACAGAGTTTTGACATTTCAAGAAATGGCCAACCCGGTGTTTACGTCCCTTCCGAACGCTTTCGGAAAAAGCCATCCGCGCCATACCGAGTTAATATGGCGAAATTAAGGTAATGTTTTATTACTAATTACATTTCGCTCCGGTCAAATACGTTTTTAATCCTTTTTGGACGTCTCAAGTAATGGCCAACCCGGTGTTTACGTCTCTTTCGGACGTTTTAGGAAAAAGCCAACCGCGCTATACCGAGTTAATATTACTTGAAACACGTCTTAAGTTGTTTTTTTGACGTTTGAAGAAATGGCCAACCCGGTGTTTACGTCTATTTCGGACGTTTTAGGAAAAAGCCAACCGCGCTATACCCAGTTAATAACTTAAAAAACTTGTTAAGTTGTTTTTTTGACGTTAGAAGAAATGGCCAACCCGGTGTTTACATGTACGTCTCTTTCGGACGTTTTAGGAAAAAGCCAACCGCGCTATACCCAGTTAATAACTTCAAAAACTTGTTAAGTTTGTTTTTTGAAGTTTGAAGAAATGGCCAACCCGGTGTTTACATGTACGTCTCTTTCGGACGTTTTAGGAAAAAGACAACCGCGCTATACCCAGTTAATAACTTCAAAAACTTGTTAAGTTGTTTTTTTGACGTTTGAAGAAATGGCCAACCCGGTGTTTACGTCTCTTTCGAACGCTTTCGGAAAAATCCATCCGCGCCATACCGAGTTAATATCGCGAAATTAAGGTAATGTTTTATTACTAATTATATTTCGCGCCGGTCAAATACGTTTTTAATCCTTTTTGGACGTCTCAAGAAATGGCCAACCCGTTGTTTACGTCTCTTTCGGACGTTTTAGGAAAAACCCAACCGCGCTATACCCAGTTAATATTACTTGAAACACGTCTTAAGTTGTTTTTTTGACGTTTGAAGAAATGGCCAACCCGGTGTTTACGTCTCTTTCGGACGTTTTAGGAAAAAGCCAACCGCGCTATACCGAGTTAATATTACTTGAAACACGTCTTAAGTTGTTTTTTTTGACGTTTGAAGAAATGGCCAACCCGGTGTTTACGTCTATTTCGGACGTTTTAGGAAAAAGCCAACCGCGCTATACCCAGTTAATAACTTCAAAAACTTGTTAAGTTGTTTTTTTGACGTTAGAAGAAATGGCCACTCCGGTGTTTACATGTACGTCTCTTTCGGACGTTTTAGGAAAAAGACAACCGCGCTATACCCAGTTAATAACTTCAAAAACTTGTTAAGTTGTTTTTTTGACGTTTGAAGAAATGGCCAACCCGGTGTTTACGTCTCTTTCGGACGTTTGAAGAAATGGCCAACCCGGTGTTTACGTCTCTTTCGGACGTTTTAGGAAAAAGCCAACCGCGCTATACCCAGTTAATAACTTCAAAAACTTGTTAAGTTGTTTTTTTAACGTTTGAAGAAAGGGCCAACCCGGCGTTTACGTCTCTTTCGGACGTTTTAGCAAAAAGCCAACCGCGCCATACCGAGTTAATATTACTTGCAAGTCCTTTTTCGACGATTCAAGAAACGTGTGTTTACGAATGTATAGGCCTATGGACCTATTGCGAAAAAGCCAACCCGGCTTACCATGGTAGCATAAAAAACTTAATATCTAGTGGTAGGCCTTTACCTTGAAATTCATTATTGAAGTTCTTTTCGGTTATTTTTTGAATTGGCTAGTATACCGTTTCCTAACGAATTAAACTTATTACAAGAAAGTTTTAATTCACTATCTAAAAGCGACATATAACCCAAAAGGTTTCCAGAATACGTTTTTGAAACCTGCTATCTTAAAACCTTTATCCAACGAGTTAGCCGTTTTGGAACGATTCCTATGCCTGCTCTCCTTGTATTGTTGCTTGTATCTCCGAGCCACTAGACGGCCTAAAAATATGATACCATGGTCGTAATGATTCTTTTTACAGGCTCGAACGTACCATTGACACATAAAATCAAGTATCAACCTACTGGTTATGTATATATTGTATAGCTCTATTGTTTAATTAATATTAGCTATTTTTACTATTTACTGTTAATCAAATAAAGCAAAATACAAATCAACGAAAACTTTAATTCTTAAAAAAGGTTGCTTTATAATGTTGTAATATTTAAATAATTTTTTAAATACGTGTTTGAGCGGGAATTTCTACCTTTAATTATTGAGTTTAAACTATCTGCAGTTTATACCCTGAAATGGCGACGTGCTTCACGTGAAAAATTAGTTTTTATCCCTCAATAGCTCTTTTATTAATGGGAATATTACGTCTAGTCGATTTTAGTGCAATTGCTATCAATAATATAAATTCGCAAAAAATAAAAATAAATAATGATAAATGAACACGTTAAAAATATATGTTGCTAACACAAAAAATAAACTAGTGATTGATACCGAGATATCAATAATGTAAGACGCAATTTGATACTTTAATAAAAAATTCAAACAATGTTTAGACTTCATAAGCGACCTGGTTCAAGCCATGCTTTCACTAAACCAGTTTCCAATTGTACATTAATATATCTGCGATGCAGTGGATTACTAGTACCGTACGCCACCAAAAGCTAGTAGTTTCTCTACTTGGTCGATTTCAGCTTCCACTTAAAACTGGAAGCTTCGTATAGTTTGTAAATCACTTTAATGATGCCAGGCTTCACCACAATCGAAAAAGGAAAGGTACAGTTGCCAATAACTAGAATCATTAGTCAACCGAAAGCTAGTTATTTTTCATCTTGGACGAATGTAGTTTCTGCTTGAAACGTAATTGTTATAATATGGGTTAACTTCATTATGTAAAATATCTGTAGGTGGCGCTAGTTGCATACACCTAGGGGTGGATGTGAGACAGGGCCCCTAGAGCAGACACTTTTCTAAAGGCTGCACGCTTGAATAGTCATGTTGAATAAATCTCTATGTTAAATCGTAAGGCATCTCATTTTATTTAACCCCTCTTAACATGGTGACAGCGGCGGGATATTCTATAATGTTCTAATTATAATTATAATTAAAGTTTCGACTAGTTTTTGCGTTTTATTCGCGTTTTGTCGCCAACACGATGACGACTTCTTTCAAAAGCCCTCCTGCTTTTGTTCCTGGGGATGATCCCGCCTCCTCGTGGGCTGCTTACAAAGAAGGCTATGAAATTTACGCCGCTGCTGCAAATTTACAAGCCACGCCGATAGCCCAACAACGTGCAACATTTTTGCATATTTTAGGCCCAGCTGGGCTTGCTATTTACAAGACTCTTCCCAATGTTGCCGTCGACGATGCTCGAACTGTTGAGGTGATCTGCACTTCTTTTGACAATTATTATCTTCCGTATAAGAACTTAACCTACCTTCGCTACACATTTTTTCAAACCAAACAAACTTCACACCAAACGTTTGATCAGTTTTACAACAGCTTGAAGACCAAGGCCCAAAAATGCGAATTTACTACTTTATTGGATTCGCTCATTACTACTCAAATAGTGTGTGGAATTCGCCACGACAAACTACGTAAGGAACTTTTGTCTATTCCTACACTAACTCTTGACGAGGCTGTACGTCGTTGCCAAGCGGATGAGACTTCTACTATCCATGCTGCTAATATCTCTCGTGAACTTCCTCCACAACAAGAGGCACCCTCGCCTAATTCCTCTACTGCCGTGGCATTGAATGCTCTACACCGTCAACGTCCTCTGCTACAGCCCCGCGTACCGCCGTCACACCGTCCACGGTTTACGCCTAACGCTTTTCGTCGTGGGACCCCGCAGCCCTTTCAACCGCGTCCGTGGTTTTCTTCCCATACCACCCATCACTCGCTGCCTGTGTATAGTCCACATAATAACGCACCTGGTACACGTTTCTCTGCTCCATTGCGTCGTCTCCTCGACTGTCGGTCGCCTCTCGTGGGGCTTCTTGCCCTAATTGTGGACACTCACCTCACACTTGCCGACCATGTCCGGCACGTTCTTCCACCTGCCGCAAATGCCACCGTATCGGTCATTGGTCTGTCGTTCTGCCCATGCACTCCAAGAACTAGACTGCTTTCACGACCCACCTCACACGGATGATTTTTATTTTCCCTCAGAGTATGATGACGCTTATTCTGCTGAACCTGGATACTTTGACGAAATTGGATACTCTGACGAACCTGGTCAGGTTTATGACACCACTGACTCATCTCAACATTATTCCTGTTACAGTTTGTCACTTGTCCGTGAGTTGAACCAATTACATACTACCTCCAATAAAGATGATGAAATTTATGACAATGTGTATTTATTTGACAAACCTGTCTGTTTAAAAATTGATACGCTTGCCCAGGTTAACATCATACCACTATGTCTTTACAATTCTTTCCTTCCCAAGCCGAAGTTGAGCATGCCGATATACACCGTCATGGCCTATTCAGGACATCCTGTTCCAATGGCAGGCGTACTTGATGCTCCATGCACATCCTACACTGCTTCGTCTAAATTTCCCTTCTATGTCATAACTGACAATCACACACCCATCTTGGGTTCTTCTGCCGCTCTTCAACTGGGAATTATCCAACATCATCACCATCCGCTTGGTCCTCCTCCTACACCTAAGCTTGTCGCTGTACTACATTCCGCACCTACTGCTACACGACTTACGCAATCACCTGCTGACATAATTGCCCAGTTTCACACCGTCTTTGATCATGTTGGGCGTCTTCCAGGTCAGCACCATATACAACTGAAAGAACAACCTATCCCAGTGATAAGCGCAGCACATCAGGTACCCTTTGCTTTTCGGGAACCGGTTCGCCTTGAACTTACAAGAATGCAGCAACTGGGCATCATTGTTCCGTTTACTGGCCCCTCCGATTGGGTCCACCCCATGGTGGTGACCCCCAAGCCTGATGGATCGGTACGAATCTGTTTAGATCCCCGAACACTGAATGCGTCAATCAAGCGCCAACCTTTTCCTGTTCCCACCACTCAAGAAATATTGGCAGCCTTGAGTGGCAAAAAGGTCTTTACCGTGTTGGACGTCCAGAGTGCCTTTTGGCACATTGCACTCACAGAGGAAAGTTCCCACCTCTGTACATTTGCGTCGCCGTACGGTCGATTTCGATATCTCCGTTACCCTAATGGCCTTGTTACTGGCTCGGACGTTTGCCAGCAAACCCTTCGCAACCTTTTTCCGCCATCTGAATTTCCCGATGTACACATCTCGACTGACGATTTTCTCATTGCCTCGGTAGACATGGACTCCCACAAGACCTCGTTATACCATGTCCTACAGCGGGCACATGATGTTAATTTATGTTTCGGACGTAAGAAACTGGCTTTGGCTGTTGATCGCGTCAAATACATCGGCCACATCGTTACGTCTTCCGGAGTAGAAGTTAATCCTGCTCGCATCTCGGCCATTTGCACTTTGCCACCTCCTAAAGACAAGGCGGCTCTTCAAAGTTTCTTGGGTATGATTAACTACATTACTCGCTTTATCCCCGCGGCAACGAATGATACTACTCCACTTCGCCTTCTCCTCAAAAAGGACGTAGTCTTCAAATGGGAAAGCGACCACCAACAACATTACGATTCCCTTAAACACCTTGCTTCCACAGCCCCGGTACTCGCTTACTTTGACTCCAAGAAATCCATAACGCTTTCAGTTGATTCTAGTCAATCGGGTATTGGCGCTGTTATGATGCAAAATGGCCAACCGGTGGAATATGCTTCGACGACATTAACACCCACCCAGTGTCGCTATGCACAAATTGAAAAAGAGCTGCTAGCAATCGTTTTCGCCTGTGAACATTTCCATTTCTACATTGCGGGAACAAAAAATAACAGTGGAAACAGACCACAGCCCACTCTTAGGCATTGTCAAGAAGCCTATTCATCTTTTATCCCCCCGGCTTCAGCGCTTACTGATGCGATTATTTCGCTACCAACTTGATCTAGTTTATGTTCCTGGATCTCAATTGCATATAGCAGACATGCTTTCGAGGACGCCACAACTGCACACCCTTATAAATACGGAGTTTTTGGATGGCCCCTATACTGCCGTATATGCCATGACCACTTTACCTCCCCTAAAACAAGCACAATATAAACAAGCCATTGCTAATGATGTTATTCTCCAGCAGATCATCAATTACAGTCAATCTGGTTGGCCACGTATTCTCAAACAAGTAGGTCCCGACTTACGCCCATACTGGCCTCACCAGGATGAACTACATGACTTGGACGACTTAGTCTATCGTGGGTCAACTTTGGTTGTTCCCAAGTCCTTACAATTAGAAACGCTCAAAGTAATCCATGGCTCCCACCAAGGTATCAATGCATGTCTAGCTAAGGCAAAGCTCAATTTTTTTGGCCTCGTATGTCTGATAATTTGACCCAATACCTACAAGCTTGTTCGATCTGCAATAACCGGAGCCGTCAAAATACTCCAATCCCGATGCACCCCCACACGATACCGAAATTGCCTTGGGAAACTGCCGGGACAGATCTCTTTCATGTTAATTCACAAAACTTCATCCTTCTCGTGGATTATTACTCCAAATTTTTGGAAGCCTAAGAACTTTCTAACACCACCACTCAGAACGTTATAAACTTTTTACAACCACAATTTGCTCGTCATGGACCTCCTCAACGGCTTATCTCTGATAATGGCCCTCCTTTTAACTCTGCAGGTTTCAAACACTTTCTACAACAATGGGGCGTCACTCACATCACCTCCTCTCCTCACTACCCCCAATCTAATGGGATGACGGAACGTACTATTCAGACCATAAAAAATGCCCTGATCAAGGCTCAACGAGATGGAAAGGATCTATCTTATGTTCTTATGGAATATAGGTCCACTCCGAAAGGTTTATTACCATCACCTGCGGAAATGTGTATGGGACGTCGGATACGAACACCCCTTACCACACATAGGGCGACATTACAACCAAGATACCCCACCAAAACGGATCTCCAAACATTACACCACCAACAACAAGCAATGGTTACTCGTCACAACGAAAAATATCCTCATGATCTTCCTGCTCTTTACCCTGGACAACCTATCCTTTATCAAGAAGGACCTCGAAATTGGCTACCTGTGACTGTCCTTTCTTCTGGACCTGAACCACGTTCGTACGTTATTCGTACAGCTCGTGGCCAAATATTTCGACGGTCTAGGATTCATCTAAAAATGATCAAATCCTTTGATGTAACCCCACTGATGCCCTTAACATCCGCTATACCCGTTTCACCTCCCCTAAACTCCGCTACAACTGAAACAAATACATCAGAATCCGACACGATGGCACAGACGACCTCTACCCAACACCAGCACCAACCGGTCAACCACGCCACTTCAAATGTTTCGGCACACAATCAACAACTACCGTTGTTGAATCCTTTTGCCACATACCCTCATCTCCAGGCTTCACCACAATCGGATTTTGCGATCCATCTACGTCCACAACACCTCAATAATCCACGACCACCGATCGTTGACCAAGGCCTAATTCCCATACCAGGGACTACGATAGTGGGCAATTCTCCATGTCTACATCGTCCTAATCTTGAGCCACTGAGGGTATCTCCTAGAACTTTGCCAGCTGATTCACACAATTCGACAACTATTAGGGCCTCTTCTGTTGGCCCACCGAACATACCTGCGTTTACATCACCACAACCGACCACTTCTCACTATACTACAACCCGTTGTGGACGTACCAGCATGTTACCATTACGTTTTCGAATTTATTCTGACTTTAGTGAAGGAAAAGAACACAAGCCAAAGAAATTGACTTGACAAGTTTACAAAGACCAAAATAAGACTATTCAAAAAATCATTAATCATTAATAAAAATATATATAAGGAGAAAGATGTTATAATATGGGTTAACTTCATTATGTAAAATATCTGTAGGTGGCGCTAGTTACATACACCTAGGGGTGGATGTGAGACAGGGCCCCTAGAGCAGACACTTTTCTTAAGGCTGCTCGCTTGAATAGTCATGTTAAATAAATCTCTATGTTAAATCGTAAGGCATCTCATTTTATTTAACCCCTCTTAACAGTAATATTGTACAGGTGTCGGTAACTAGAATGAAGGCACCCGAAAGCTAGTTAAATGCGATAAGTAGTTGATCTTCACACTTTGAAGACGATCTCGTAGGCAGGAATCACTTTACAGCCGCGAGAATAAAAACCATTTTAAGTTAAAACGTTTCGTCTAATACTTTGCAAATAATTAGAGATTAATATATTTATTTCGATGTAAACAATGACTGATAAAGAATACGATAATGGCGAATTACTTATGACAATTCGATCGGCTACGCGTGATAGTTTTGGATATGCTGAAAACGACTACATTGATGCAGGCGTAGGCTAAAGACCTTTTCAATTATCAAAAAGGATTCGACCATGGAGGAATACAAGGAGAGGCAAGTCCGCATTTGAAGGGAGTAAGGCGGCTTTTAAGGTTAATTTCTAACGCCATCTGCAATGATTGATTTTTATAATTATTATAAAATTGTTTCAGGGAAATGCTCTGGTAGATCCAATTATAACTCTAAACGCGCGATATATTTTTCTTATTAGACCAAGGCTCGTAGTCACCGTCTGGTGTATGGGTGTATATGAATAAATTCATGGTTATATGAAGGATACTGAAATAATGCCTTATTTACTAAATTTTAACAGTAGGTGGTCAAATTCAAGTTGTTAACGCCAGTCGTATATATTTCACGTGTCAAAAAAGAATTAGGCGTAAGTCATTTGTTAGGTAAGTAGAAGTAGTTTTAAGTACATTGTTACGTATCGTAGGTAAATAAAAGTTCCAACGAATCATTGTGACTTTTGAGAACGCGAAGAAGTTAAAAATTCTAAAGTAGTTTATTCAACAAAAAGACCATCGGCCAGAGTACCCCTCATTTGTCATCAAAGAAATTGGAGCATTTTATTAGTTCGTCTTTTATATTGTTTTCTATCTTGAGACCAATTTAATAGACCAAATGGTCCTGATATTATCCGTAGGATAAATGTACTTTTCGCGTTAAACACCCAAACTGAGATTATTCATTAATGTTTCTTTGTTGGAATAAATTTTATCGGTGGCGTAAACAAAGGGGCTTCCTCGTTCAACCTTTCACTGTACTAAATTTAATCCTTTCTCTGCCCCCTTTTAACATGGATAAAATATGAATGGGTAAATTTTTAAACGAAATTGGGCCACTATTTTAAATTTAATTGCAATAGAATGAAAATTTTAGTCTATTTTTGGCCAAATTAAAAATGAATCATAAATTAAAACTAACCAGAGCTTTCCCGCACGACAGGTGAGCTTTCTACCACAGAACCACCGATACATGTTACGTTTCGCTGAAAGTTAGAAACTCTTCTTAAGAGAAGTATATTTTGGACTGCCACTTGTTGAGTTATAAGGTGAATTCATGCACGTTTTGTTTAAAAAGTGTAATGACTGCTCGCTCACGGTTGACAATTTCATTTATTGTTGTTTTGCATTTTGGCAATCGGTTTTACGGTAAAAACGTGTAATGTTTACGGTCAAACCGTTAATTTAAATGCCAGGTTACAGTTAACAAGTTGGCAAGCCAAAATATACCTCTCCTCGGAAGAATTGTCCCTAGTGGTATTAATTTATCGAGAAGACTCTTAAAGATATATCTCCGCCATTCAGTTATTTACTAAACGTCATCCCGGTTCAATCCCGCCCGGTATCAAATTTTTATTTTAATTAAAACAATTGAGACGAAACAACCAAGTTTAGTGTATTCAGAATATTATAACTTAAGTGGTTACAACAGTGAGTTAGACGTACTAAACAACAACAAAAATAACCAATAAAAAAATATAAAAGAATTTTCAACCAAGAAACAAGTTAATCGAAATGCTTTGAAATCAAGAATAAATAAAATCAAATACCGAAAGTAGAATAAAATAATGTGAAAGGAAAAACGAAAAACACCTTACCGTTAGCAATACACGTCTTACAACGTGCAATAAATGACCGTAGACGGAATAGTTAGGGCTCTTTATAAATAAAAACAAACAAAAAAATTTCAAGATTTTTTCCGTTAATTTGAAGGTCACAAGGAGCAAAATACTAATTTAACCGGTACGTTCATATAACAGTAAAATTTACGGTGAAATGCCGGTTCTGTTACGGTAATTTCTTAGTGTTAGCGTGTAAGGAAAAACTTGGGAGCCACGGGTCCTGGTAATTTGTACTGCCTTTCCCCTCTTACTTGGAGCCTGAATAATTCGGTGCTTCTAAATAAAACTTATTTAGATTATGTTTCACCACATTTCATTGATCAGCAGTAACTATCTTTCAAGCCATTTAAAAAAAAATGGTTTTACACTGTTTCCTAATTAGAAAGGAAAGTCGTAGGCGTAGACCAGAGTTGTCCAAATTTGTGATCTCAAAGATCACCATTTTGATGACCGAGATTGCCTTTTCCAAGGTCGAAATCACCATAACATTTGTCTATCGAAATTTTGTATTATTTTCGAGATAAACATTTTGAAGGTCGAGATCGCCATTTTGAAAAAGTCGAAACATTTCCGGCAACAAACGATAAATTTTCTAAGCACAACAAAAGTCCAACGCATCTTTATAACTTTAGCGTAACAACTATATAAAAATAAAATATATATTACTTTCAGAGTTCCGGAGGGGTGGGGGAAAACTCCCCATAACAAAGTATCGGAATATGGTTGGAAACTTTTAAGGGAAGATATTTCCAAAGTTTTATATTGGGATGCGGAAAAAGTAATCATATTTAAAATCCCTTAATAGCATTTCGTTTCCGAAACTAATTCTAATTTATATTTCAGATGGAATAGTTCAAAACCAATATAAAAAAGAAAAATATACTTTTGTCTTTAAAATAAAATTACTTTAAAACTTCAGACTAATCGTTTCGATAAAGTCGGTGGTGGCAGAATATGTGGTTCAGTAGGGGTAGAATGTAAGCTTTTGTATCCCTCCAAATTTTCCTCCCACAACCTTTATAGATCACATCTCATACTGTAATTTTCCAAATAAGTAATAATCATGAACCAATTTGGTTGAAAGAGGGAACACGGGATACCATAAGAGTTGGTTATTTGTGGTTAAGCAAAACTGGAAAACGACGTTTAGTTTCTAATTTTTTTTATAATTCTAAAAAACAAAATTCACTTTTCATCAAGTTGTCTTAGTGAATTAGGAATATTTCATCTTTTCCCCAGACCTTAGTATCGGTGTCCTATGACTAGTGTTCGTACGGGGACCCCGACCCCGACCCCGACCCCGACCCCGACTGTCGCAAATCAAGTCGGGGTTTTCCATTTTTCGGGGTTATGTTTTCGTAGTGTAATTTTAAATTTTCGCGCCGACGCACCCCGCTAAATCCTAAAAATATAAAATAGATAGGTTCCTTCTCTCTTTTTTTTCGTGGGCGACAATAGAATGATCCGAATGACCTTCGGCTGATGCCGCTGACGTAGCTCTCGCCTGACGCTTGACTCCGACTTGAGTCACTTTTTTAAGTTTTAGTTTCATAATTGTCGTTGTTTCAGACTCTCTAAGTCTCAGCTAAGGAGTGTGGAGTTACAACGTTTGGAAATAACTTGTGAATTTATAAAACAACTTATTTAAACAATTACAATGCCTAAGCTAGAGACCTCTATTTTAAAATCTACCTATCTTATCTATTTTTTCTATAGTCCTAGTCGATAATTCAAAATAACGGTAAAAAAAGCCGCCGATCAGTTTTGTAAAATATTTTCGGTGGCGTAATCGTCGGCCATTTTCGGTATGGAGATACAGGCCAGAAGGCAGGCAAGGCTGCCAGATTTTAATAGATCGAAAACAACCAACTCTCTCAAATGTTTTCGTTTTGAAAACGAAAATTTTGCGGCATAGCTATCGACTAAGACTATTACTAATAGTCCCTAGGCTCAAAGGCTGGCTTACACAAGATACACTATCTAATCTTAACCCGTAAAATTGGGGTATTTTTATAATTTTTCTATTCTTAATAAATACAAAGAATTTTCCATCCCCGACCCCGACCCCGACTTGTTTTTCGCGGGGTTAGACCCACCCCGACCCCGACCCGACCCCGACTTTATTTTGACCCCGTACGAACACTACCTATGACCAACAGTGGAAGCTGGCATCATCTGTTGTTTCTCCGCTCTTGATAAAGGGTCAGTCGCATTGTCGTAAAACAGATGATAAAGTATAAAATTAGAGTTGTACAAGTCCGGACCGGCCATAAGGGCGATCAGGTGAGCGCATGTTGCTCCCCAACAGTTCTTATTCGGTAATTTACCCAAGGAATTTACGCGGTAATTTAGCCTGGTAACTGTAATTTACAATTTTATCGGGTAAATTACGTAAATGGTATATTCACTGTTTACCAATTTCTTTTCTCTATCGTGCGAAAATAATAATAATAATAATAATCTTAAAAATTCCAAAATTAACGTTATTCGCGTTTTACATGGTTTAATTATATTTGGATGAAACGTCTCTTCTGCAACTGCATAGAATATCGACATGTTTCAAGTACGAGCACTCCGGATGAAAAATTAATTTTTCCAAAGCCGAGCATCGGGCAAACTTTACATAGTACGTAGGGCAAGACTGCCGGTCATGTAATCGCAAAGATTGAATGTCGCTGACCTGGTCAATTTCAAGAGTGTGATCACATCACAAACGTATCTAAGAACAGTAAGTGGTAATAGACGAATGTCAGCTAGTCGTTAACAGTACGAGACATATCCAGGTAAGTTCGCCCGCGGAGACTTCAGGTAAAATTGAAAGAACGTCCGTTCAAGAAGTTCCAGAGAAGCAATGTCCTTCGAAGACGAAGTATGTCACGAGTATGCACGAAGTATGTCACGAATATCCATGAAGTATGTCACGAGTATGCACGAAGTATGCAGTAGCTATGCCACGAGTATGCACGAAGTATGCAATAGGTATGCCACGAGTATGCACGAAGTACAAATATAAGGAAATCATTGTCAAATTCCCAAAATAATTTCGCGATATTAACTCGGTAATGCGCGGTTGGCTTTTTCCTTAAACGTCCGAAAGAGACGTAAACGCCGGGTTGGCCATTTCTTGAAATGTCAAAACGCGGTTTGCTAAAACAATATTCATCAATAACATTTCTTATATAAAATTCAATGTGAATCAACAATATTTATAATATTAATTATAATTTAAACGTATAATTTTACTAAAACATTGTGCTAAATACTTTTTATTGCAATTTATAACTATATAATATAGGATAGTTATGTCCAACACTTTAAACTTATTTCCTCCGTCGCGAGTTCTACCGGATCTCAGAGATGTTTCTGTTGTAAACCATTTCGGCGAATGGACGTCGTTGGCTTTTTCCTAATACGTCGGAAAGACTCGTAAACACCGCGTTGGCCATATCTTCAATTGTCGAAAAAGAATTAAAAACGTATTTGACCGGCGTGATATATAATTAGTATTAAATTAATTACCTTAATTTCGTGATATTAACTGGGTATAGCGCGGTTGGCTTTTTCCTAAAACGTCCGAAAGAGACGTTAACGCCGGGTTGGCCATTTCTTGAAACGTCCAAAAAGGAGTAAAAACGTATCTGACTGGCGTGAACTATAATAAGTAATAAAAAATTACCTTAATTTCGTGATATTAACTCGGTATGGCGCGGTTGGCTTTTTCCTTAAACGTCCGAAAGAGACGTAAACATCTGGTTGGCCATTTCTTGAAACGTCCAAAAAGGATTAAAAACGTATTTGACCGTCGTGAAATATAATAAGTAATAAAAAATTACTTTAATTTCGCGATATTTACTCGGTATGGCGCGGTTGGCTTTTTCCTAAAACGTCCGAAAGAGACGTTAACGCCGGGTTGGCCATTTCTTGAAACGTCCAAAAAGGAGTAAAAACGTATCTGACTGGCGTGAAATATAATAAGTAATAAAAAATTACTTTAATTTCGCGATATTAACTCGGTATGTCGCGGTTGGCTTTTTCCTAAAACGTCTGAAAGAGACGTAACGCCGGGTTGGCCATTTCTTGAAATGTCAAAACGCGGTTGGCTAAAACAATATTCATCGATAAAATTTCTTATATAAAATTCAATGTGAATCAACAATATGTATAATATTAATTATAATTTAAACGTATAATTTTACTAAAACATTGTGCTAAATACGTTTTTATTGCAATTTATAACTCTATAATATAGGATATTTATGTCCAACACTTTAAACTTATTTCCTCCGTCGCGAGTTCTACCGGATCTCAGAGATGTTTCTGTTGTAAACCATTTCGGCGAATGGACGTCGTTGGCTTTTTCCTAATACGTCGGAAAGACTCGTAAACACCGCGTTGGCCATATCTTCAATTGTCGAAAAAGAATTAAAAACGTATTTGACCGGCGTGATATATAATTAGTATTAAATTAATTATCTTAATTTCATGATATTAACTCAGTATTGCGCGGTTGGCTTTTTCCTATAACGTCCGAAAGAGACGTAAACCTCGGGTGGGTCATTTCTCTACTAAAAGGCCAACTGGAAGGTAGTCTTTTCCCCAAGAGGTACAAAAATGTTTTTGAAATATGGATAATTTAAATGAAATTATAATAAAATTTAATTTATAATGAAAAACATTTAAATGTCGCGTGAAAATCATGTAGAAACAAAGTTTCCAAAGTTGGCCAAGTTCCCACATACCTTAGCTATTTAGTGGGCCAAGTTGGCCAAGTTGGCTAGTTGGCCTTTTAGAATTTGCCCAAGAGGGCTTTTTAAGCCGTTAAAGGCTATAGCTGTTTCCTTTTAGATAAAGGACTTGGCAGTGGCGGAGCTTGGGTTAGTAGCGCCCCCACGATTTTGCGCCCTTCTATATTTCACTATATGTCTATCACAGTTTCTTTTGCATTCTTCAAATGATTGTCATTCTTACCTCCAGACTAAACGGCGTAATGAAGAATGGAGTTTTCGTTGATCTGAATCTATGCGCTTTCGTTATAACCTTCATGTAGTCGAACTGATAGGGAAACGAAAACAAAGCTCCTTGCATTCTAATCGATGACACTGAAATCCGACTTAGAGCGAAATCCACTTCCTACAACGTCGATCAATTGGAATATTGAATAATTATAAATAGGTGTAGGCAGATACATTTATATACCACCTGTGCTACGGAAGATCGTTAATTTTATCAGAAGACTATGTAATTAAATATGTATGTGGGTGAGAATGGGAGTAACTTCGAGGCGTAGTGAACATAGAAACAACGTTATAACAAAGGCTTGGTAACCCCATTCCCATCATATTTTCCCTTATTGAGAAACAAAGAAGCCATTGCAATTCGACACAACTTGGCATGTTATATTTATCCAAATGGAAAAGCAAAGGCTCATTCCACACGAATTCACACAGAAATGTCACCATACGTAAAATCGATTTTCTATCGTTAAAAGTAGCATTTCTTAATTTTTAGTCGAATATAATAAGTAGTTGTTTAAGAATGACGCTACAAAAACAACCCTTTGGAAGAAACTCCAAGGTTTAAGTAGACCTTTTTCAAAATCTATCACTGAAAATTCTCAAAATTCTATAATACGTTTTTCGTTTAGAATGTGGATGAAAAATCCAAAACATAAAATATTTCCTACTTTCAGAAAAAAACTATATCCGTGCTTTTCTTAGAATGTTAGTGCTCCAAATATTTCCCACCAAAATTGCATTTGATCAATGTTCCTTCTAAGAGAATTACTCACAGACAAAAAAAAGTCCGTAGAAGTGAAATTTCAAAGATTTTGTATTTTCCCCATTTCAGTTTTACTTGCATTAGTTGATATTAGTGAATTTTTCACCCTAGTTTATAATTCTTAATACTAAAACTTTCATCTAATTTTGAAAAGAAAATTTTTCAACTTAGGGTCCATGAGAGCGAAATCTTTAACGAATGTAGCAGTTTAGCTTCGTGTTTTAAAAGCTTATAATTATTTTTAGCTAGTAAGAACATAGCTGATATTATTGATCTTATAGGTAGCAGTTTGGCATGGTATGCTTAAAGCTAATAATTATTTATTTATTTTGAGCTCGTAAAAACAGAAAGGTTTGATTTGAATATGGCAAAAAATGTATATTAAGTTAAAATATTTAAATTAAAGTTGCTTTAATAATCAGCTAGGCACCACCTTAGGCCTTAATCATCAAGCGACTTTCGAAGCCATTAATTCAGGTGCCCGGGTTAAATGCGTAGGAGGGTGGTGGCAAGCCCTGCATGCCACGCAAGCCAACAGCTCCCTACACTAACTATTACAGCTAACCTCAACAAGTCTTTATGGAAGGGGAACCGAAGAGCTCGGGGGTAAACCCCTTATCGGGGAGAGAACTTGCAAACTCAACGCAGAAGGAATTGTTCCGAGTTTTCACCCAGTGCCACAAACTGGGATCGAACCCGGCTCCTCTCGCTGCGAGGCGAAAGTTCCAACCACTCCGCCACCCCTTTTTACTCATAGTAACTGGAATGAAGCTACACTGTTCCAGGCATAATTTACAATTAACTTTATCGTTACTCAGAAAGTAATCAGATTTACCTGACCAGAAAGAAGTTTCATTAGTCCGGTCCATGATCCGTTTACTAAGCGACCGTATTCTTCATCCGATGGCGACTGCAAAAGGTAGCTGCAAATATTTAACATATATTGGTTAATGATGGATGGATCTCAATTTAATGAGAGAAATAAACCTAATAATTTACCTAAAATTGTAAAACTGTGACAGAGCTTTAAGAATCTCAAAATTCCATCCGGATGGATCTATCATGGTGCCGTTCTTCAAAACGGTTCCTACGAAATCCATGTTCTACGTATTTCAAAAGCAAAAGGGTTTCGTTTAGAACTTAAAGTTAATATCCAAAAAATATAAACAAAATGATGGCAGCAGATAAATTGAAAAAAAATGTATTTGTTAAAAACTTTTTGTATAAAAAATTATTTATCAATAATTAATTAAACAAGTAATTAATTATTAATAATAAATTAATTTTTTTAAATATCAAATAAATTCAATTCCAATAAAACACTTTGGCAGATATGTGATATTTAGTGATACTTATGAATGTTTCATTTACAATTTTTTTTAATACGTGAAATTACGGGTCTATTTACCAACCATTGCACTGACAAGGAGACTACCCGAGGTGTTACACACCGATTTTGTTCAAACCCGGGGGATTGGTAGACCTTCATGTAACTTGAAAAATCCTAAGGGGATTTTATTCAATGGGCAACGGTTTAGCCATGGCAACGAAAAATGTTTTTGACAACTTAAAAAGGAAATTTTCCCATTGAAAATAACATGGGATTTTGACCGATTCCAAGGGTCCCCCCTGTTAAACATTTTACAAGATTGAAAAAAAATTAAAATACCAAAATTATAAAAAAAATTGATAAAAATTGACGAAAAAAATCAAAATTGGTCACATTTTTATCAATTTTTTAAATTTTTTTTCACAGGGAAATCGGCCAAATCCCATGTTATTTTATGTTGTCAAAACAGTTTTCGTTGCCATGGCAAACCCGTTGCTCATTGAATAAAATCCCTTTAGGATTTTTCAAGTTACATGAAGGTCTACCAATCCCCCGAGTTTGAACAAAATCGGTGTGTAACACCTCGGGTAGCCTCCTTGTGAGTTTCGTACTTACATTTAAAACTCCAACATTGTAATGTTTGTTCATGACAATTGATCGGTTTTGCCATAAAACTGATTAAACGAACACTGAAAAAGTTACCAATTAAGAATAAATCAAATTCATTTATACGCAATAAACGTATACGCTTATGGGATAAGTATCAATCAAGGCTCTAAAGTTAATTAGGTAACTTCTCAGGCTTGAGCAAAGCTACTTTGGGTGCATATGTTTTTTGCCAATCGCACATAATGACACCATATCACAGCCAAAACGTTACCACGTATATCACACAGTCCACTACTATTAAATGCGTAAAAGGCAGTAAGTAGGCAATGCATAAGCTAATTTCCCCCTATGAACAAATTTTCTGGAGTTATTGTAATATAATATTTCGCCTCGCACTGTTTTATCTTATACTAAACATTTTTAAAATCAGCGAAAGCTTTCTAAGGTACATTTTTAAAGCGTATAAAATTAACAGTACGCTAAACGGAGGGTTATCTGTAACTATTTCAAACTCTGTAAATTAAAACCAGAACAATAGAATGTAAAAACAACTAATTATTGCGGGCGTATTGTGAGTAGTACGGATCATAAAACTACAATATAGATTGATTAATCTTTAACAGGTAAAGTTTCAATAAACGAATACGAAATCGTTATCTTTAAACCAAAATGATGAAACATTAGGCGTCATCTACATGTCTAGAACGACTTCTCTTTACTCGTTTTATTTAATCTTCGCAATAAGTTTTGCAATTTATTAGAAACCTTTAATGAAGAACGTCTAGAGGTCCCTAAGAACCAGGTCAATACTGTGATCATGCTCATCATATACGTTTAACTATGATCACAATGAAAATGATACAATTTAAAAACCTTTATATATATATATATATATATATATATATATATATATATATATATATATATATATATATATATATATAGATATATGGTGGATCAGGGACTTGATCCTGCTGATTTAAAAAAAGCATAGTTTTAAAATATCCGAATTGTGATACTTCAGTATTATTTTTAAATATTTAATGATTATAATTAAATAAAATAATTCAAAATTCTTAGAAACCTTAAAACACTCTTGACGTAGGTAAAATCCTGATCTAAAGTTTCTGTCCATTTTCTCTTGGCAGCCATTTGGTTTCTACTTTAGGTAGAGCAGCCTACGAGAAAAAAATGCCTCCACGAAAATAATATGCATGAAAAATAATGGGTAATCACCCTTTGGGCGCGAGCAAATCTTTAAATATAATACCCCTCCTAAATTACGTCACGATAAAATGAATAAAATATATCGTGTTTACACTTGTTCGACTCGTGATTTCACTCAAAAACCAAATCTAGTTCCAAAACTGTTAAAGTTATTGAAGAAATTGTGAGGTCATTAAATATGAAAATTAAACTAAGTTTCATTTTTAAATAAAAAAGAAAACGCGTGAAAGAACGTGAAAATTACCGCTCGAGACCAAAACATTTTTTACTTTATCCCAAATATTAGAGTCGAAAGTTCATAGAATTGTGCATGATTAACTTTTCTTTTCTCGTTAATGGAAGGATTATGTTTTAGGTTTCAGCATGGCCAAAGATAATATAAAGCTCGTACCCTAGATTCGAAATAAGAAAGCTTTCGGATTGACGGTTGAGTAACTAAGCGTTTACCCACTTCCGGCCTCCATCGGTCGCTGTATTGTCTTAAGACGGCCAGCTTTGATGACGCCCGGTAGCGTGAAAAGCAGCACGTCATCAAAGTTGGTCGTTATAAGTCTATGGAAGTGGGTGAATGCTTGGTTACAAAACAGTCAATCAGAATTGTAATCTAGGGTACGTGGTTTAAATTATCTTTGGCATGGCTTAGCCGAAGATAATATACCTTATGCGGCGAGTTTTTACATTATTACGTACAGTAGCGTATTTCCGCCTAGGCCAACCAAGCCCGTAGCCTAAGGGCCCATCCTTGGAAGGGGCCCTCCAGTGACCGTAATCACTGTATTCGAAGGCATAAATCTATAATATCAATCGTAATTTATATTATAGAAATTTCTTGGTAGAAGATTTTGTTTTAAAATTACAAAAATTTCTGCCTGGCAGTTTACGGAC